>NC_090229.1:25389730-25689730 GCF_024489055.1 Chanodichthys erythropterus
TACTGTACAAAATTCAAGCTATTAGAGAAATATATACATTTTTACTTGGTTACACAACATTTTTAAAGTCATTCAGGTCAGTCTTTTTTGAATATTTTATAAAAGTGTGCATTTATTAGAAATAGGCATGTGTTTTGTTTATCATGGACACACTTACTGACCCAAATATAAATAGTTGACAGAGGCATCTATAAATGACTTTGTCATAATGACAAGTCTACTGCTTAGACATGATTATATTCCTAAGAAATGTAATACACATAGGAATAGGGGTGTCTGTTTACATGGCCTCTATTTTTATCTGCTTTCAAAAGCTTGTGTAACTCACAGATTTGATATCTAAACCAAAGGCATTTTGAAAACATTCCTACTTATCTGCAGATTAAACTAACCCACTAACTGGGGTGCCGCTAGCATCACTATAACATTTCTGGACTGCTAGCAGCTGTCCCTACAATTATATACAACAGATTATTCCCAGTGCACTGACTACATTTTGGGAAATTCTCACTGAGCGTGTCTGCTTGTAAACAAGCTTTGCCATTAAGCTCAAAGTCCATTCACACCCAAAAACACACCATAGAAATATAATAAAACTGATTCCCTACAAAAAAAAGAAAAACTGCAATAGAGCCAGAAGGTGTTTTCTACAACATCAAAGAACATCTACTTTCCCTCTTGGCGGTGTGTAATCCCCTTGTGAGTCTGCTGGCTTGGTCTAAATTTGGCTCGGTGGCTCACTAGACCCAACAGAGGCTTAATGGCACCAAATCGGTGGGATTCTTACCATGCTGAAATGAAGGACATTGGCCTAACCAAGGACACAGCTAGCCTGACAGATTAGACACCAGAGGGATCGGAAAGAGACATTAATTAACATGAAAAAACAGATGAATGATGATGCAGGTCCAAACCCAGAGTTGGCCATGCCAGCTTTAGCTTCTCATCGCTAGTATCTGTGAAAAAAAAAGAAGGACAAAATCCCAGTGTGACAGCTGGCCCATCATTCAGACTGAACCCATGACAATTTTGCGACTGAACTTGGAAGACAGTTCGAGTATTAGAAGAAAGGGCTTGACAGCAACATGTACATGTCTTCATCATCAACTTATAGTCGGGTCATTTTTCACTAGCCCATTGTCTTTTCTTTCAAAAGAGCTGCACTGTGATTAATGAGTGGTCTGGAATGTGTTCAGGCAGTGACATACAGTGAAACTATTATACCAAGTGATCTACACAACTTTTGATGAGCCACAACACTGGAAATTCCATCTTTTCTTATGAAATTTGAGGACATTAGGAGGGCATTTTAGAATTATTATCTAATTCGTCAGCCAATGTTTGTTCTTATGAACTTCTCTGTGTCGGGAGTAATTGAACAGGCAATGAGAGATAACTTTAACAGTACACCACATACTATGCTGCCTGCTGCTGGAGAGGTTAATAAAGAAAATGCACACTAGAGATTTTTTCTCTGCACCACAAAAACATCACCACGGTTCCCTATTCTAAGCAGATTCCGAGGCTAAATTTTGAAATGTTCAAATGAATTGAATGGCAATTCTGTCATAATCGTATGCCTTCTGATCACTTGAAATATAGCGCAGCTATGCCGTTCTTTTGAATTTTATATTAATCAAAGACTCATGGTTTCTGTAAAATATTAGGCAGTACGATGAACATTAATGATAAGAAGAAATGTTTCTCGTGCACTAAATCAGCATATTACTGTAGAATGATTTCTGAGGGATCATGTGACAGTGAAGACTGGAGTATAATGGCTGCTGGAAATTCAGCTTATTTTCCAGCAGAAATAAATTATATTTTAAAATATATTCAAATAGAACACAGCTTTTATTTTTATTGTAATAATATTTCACAATATTACTGTTTTTATTGTATTTTTGATCAAGCAAATGCAGCTTTGGTGAGCATAACAGACTGCTTTCCATATATATTAGTATATGATAAAATACGTTGAGGCTAAACATTCAAACACAAGATTTGCGAAGCTTTAAGGGAATGCCCTGAAGGTGAAAATATCATGAAATTGACATTTTGGTAGCACAGGATTAAAGTTGCGGGAGTGACACTTGCCTTAAAAGACTGCCCTGATCTGAGTGATGAAAATGGGATTTTCACTTAAAATAGCCATTTGTATGTGTCATAGCTGAACATCTATAAAATGCATTATTATATAACTTTAGGAACTTATCTTATGCTTGGGTGCCAATACTGTTTCACACATGCATTATGTATGTCATCAATGAACAATGGTTTGTTGCCAAAATACTGTAACTGAAGGTGTCATAGAACAGACACAGATTATTACTATTTAGAGAGATATGTGCTTTAGGCATTTTTTATTAGTGATGGCCGATTTCGAAACACATGCTTCATGAAGCTCCGAAGCTTCATGAATCATTTGTTTCGAATCAGTGATTCGGAGCGTGTATCAAACTGCCAAAGTCACGTGATTTTAGTAAACGAGGCTTCATTACGTCATCACTGTTTCGAAACATTTCAAAACAGTTCGAAATTTCAGTGGTTCACCGGTAGAGGGCGATGATAAAGTTAACCCATGAATCATGCAGATTCACTGAGAAGCATTGAACAAGTGTCTATGGGTTTTACCTGATCTCTGATCAGTTTTATAAATTTGTAGATGTTTTAATTAGACATTAGAATAATTAAAATGAATAATGGTAGTTATTAATCTCTTATTGGCCTGTTTAGCTTGAGCCATGGAACAGAGAAACAAGCCTTGAAAATTGATAAAAGAACAGATATACAGTCACTCTATATGTAGCCTAATCTTATTAGAGAATTAGTTAATTGCATTTAATAGATTTTACTTTCAATAAAACATTTGCAATAGATTTGTAAAAAGTGTTTTTACTGCATGTTTAGTTTGAGTTTTGTTGCATTTACACTCTTTTGACCACTAGGGGTCACCGTGGAGTCAAGTGTCAGATTGTTTCGAAGCCTCGAATCATCACGGCACATTTGATTCAACTGCTTCAGTGTTTCACGAAGCCTCGCTCTGCCCATCACTATTTTTTATATGATGGGCAATAAGTGCATAAAAAAAATTATGTCACTCATTTGGACTTCTAGACTAAAACTCACTTTTCTCCTCTATACTCTCACCTCCTTCATCTTTGTTTACCCAGCCTTAAAGGGTTAGTTCACCCAAAAATGAGAATTACTCACCCTCATGACGTTCCACACCCGTATGTCACGATCACCATCTGTTCCTGTCATGTTCCTGTCACTTCCCGGACTACATTCCCCATAATCCTCTCTGCCATTCACCTGCACTCACTCTAACAATCACTACACTAATCACCACACCCAGCTGCCACACATTACCAGGACTATAAAGGACTTTCACACACACCACCTCACCACAAAGTCTTGTTTACCCTGTGTGACATCTCCGAGCGTTATATATCCTGTCTGTCTGCTGTTACCGGTCCTGCCTGTACCTGTTTATTGACCCATTGCTGCCTGTTCTCACCCTTGCCTTGTCTGCTGTTCTGTGAATGATATCTGCCTGTCCTCTATCTTCCGCCTGTACTCTGATTACGACTCTGTCTGTTCCTTGCTGTTCCTGTTTGCCCCTGATCGACCCAGCCTGTACGACTATGCTCACTTTGAATAAAAGCTTGCACATGGATCTCTGCCTGAGTCCCCATTCATTACACCGTAAGACCTTCGTTCATCTTCGGAACACAAATGAAGATATTTTTGATGAATTCTGATGGCTCAGTAAGGCCTCCATTGCCAGCAAAATAATTAACACTTTCAGATGCCCAGAAAGGTACTAAAAACATATTTTGTGACGAGAATACTTTTTGTGCACCAAAAAAAACTAAATAATGACTTTTCAACAATATCTAGTGATGGCCGATTTGAAAACACTGCTTCAAAGCTTTACGAATCTTTAGTTTTGAATCAGTGGTTCGGATCACCAAATCAATACTTCACGTGACTTTGGCAGTTTGATATGTTTTTTTGGCACGCAAAAAGTATTGTCGTCGCTTTATAAAATTAAGGTTGAACCACTGTAGTCACATGAACTGTTTTAAATATGTCTTTAGTAGCTTTCTGGGCATCTGAAAGTGTTAATCTTGCTGGCAATCAGTGTTAATTTTGACAGCAAATTTTGATTTAGTTTTAGTCATAGTCTTTTGACTAAAATGCCATTTAGTTTTAGTCATATTTTAGTCACTGGTAATTGTTTTAGTTTTAGTCTAGTTTTAGTCAACTAAATATCATACGATTTCTGTTGACTAAATCTACAGTAGATTTAGTCGACTAAAATATAATTTAGTTCAATTGTAATAATTAAGCAAGCATTTCTCTAACAATACACAGATCCAATACACTGATATACATCTGATATTCTCCAAACTGTTCATGTTCACTTAAGACAACCAACTGTACTTTACTCGACAAAGCAGACGGTTTTTGACAGTTCAAGTGCAAAAAGACATGAAAGAGAGCTCAATTCAGTACTTGTCAGGGACTGACAGTTATCATTGAGGTACTATTATAGTTTTTGTTTAAATTTGATTTTTAGTTTTTCTACTTTAAGTGTAATTTTAGCTAAACGTTTTAGTAATTTGCGTGTGTTTATGTCTTTTAGTTTTTGCTTTTAAATGTCTATATCGTTTTTTTATTTTTTTTATTTTATCTGTTTTAGTTATTTTAGTTTATTTATTTATTATCAGGTTAAGCTAAAGCTTGGAAACTAGACGGAATAAAATAAGTTTACATTTTTATATATATTTATTTTTTATTTCAGTTAACGTTTATTTCAAGTAATTAAGTTTTTTTTTTTTTTTTTTTTATGGTTTTAGGTTTAGTTAAAGGTGCCCTAAAAGCAGTTTTTACAAGATGTAATATAAGTCTAAGCAGGGGTACTCAAGTTCAGAGGCCAAGAGGGCTGCATTTTAATCAAATGAAACACGAAGGGCCACAAATTATAACTTGCAACATAAGACTTTTATTTAGGCCTACTTAAGACAATATTTGTAGTTTTACTGTTTATTTACTAAAAGTGCAGTTTATTACCTAGCTAAGACTTAATAGTATGGTGTCCTTTTTAAAGTGTCACTGAACATGATAAATGGCATTTAAAAAAAGGACTAATAGCTTGTCTTGCTGTATTCTTAATGAACAAATGCATAAAGAAAAACAAGAACTGATGAAAAGAAATCCTTATTCATTTGAAATGTCTGCATTGTTTTCACAAGAAATTTAAGGTCTGGCTGTTGTTCACTGGCTGATGAGAGTTTGTCCGTAAGACGAAAACATTGTACTTTTTTATAGTCTTATATTCAATTGCACCTTTTTAACACTTTTTATAGCACCTATTTATACTCGAATTAATAAATAGAATAAATGTTTTATTATTTGTAGTATTATTTGTAGTATTATTAATTTGGTCAGAATCCAAACATCTTTTTTTTCTTTTTTTTTTTTAAATGTTCAATCACAATCTCATTAATTATCTAACTATAACCAACGTTGTAAACATGATAAATAAGATATTCTCCGTGAGCTCAATGATGTGATGACAGATCTGTAATGGGAGTGCTGCTTGCTTTCTGTTTATAACACATTGACATTAAGAATAAAAGGTTTGTTTTTCATGCTGCTCGGCAACTTACACGCTGCAAAGTTTGAGGAATGTCAACTGCATTTAATCATGGAAAAATAAGGTTACTTTGTTTTTTACTTGAGCGCACAGTCTCGAGCCTTTGATGGTGTTCACGAACACGAGTGCTCGACACATGCGCATTAGAGAGATTCATGCTTGTCCAGTCTTTTTTCACTCATATAGTTACAATAAAATGTCTTTGTACTTGTTTAAAATTAGAGTTGCTGGTAGGGCTGCACGATTAATCGCATGTGATTGTCATGCGTGTCTCATCAGTAAAGCCGGTTCTGTGATTAGCGGTAAATGTCCATCACCAGCGGCACTTCATATATCGCAGATGAATCGCCTTCGATTATGAACACGATATTGCGTAGCTTGTCCGCGAACTACGGCTCTGTATATTAAGTGCCTCTCCATTTGAAAGCAGGTGATGGACATTTACCGCTAATCACAGAACCGGCTTTACTGATGAGACACGCATGACAATCTCATGCGATTCATCGTACAGCCCTAGTTGCTGGTATCTTTTAATCCCCTCAAACGAGTGCTCTTCAACACGGCCGGCTATTGTGTTTTTTGTTACTCTTGTTCTGTCTTCTCCGTTTCTTTTCAGACTGAAACAACAGCCCGTTTCAGTGCTGACACCTTGTGGACAAACTAAATTAGTGCAAAACCTATTCAATGCGCGCGTGCAAAGTGCCTACAGTTTATATTGTTCTTTGGGGTTAGAAAAACTGTGCTGCGGGCCTACACTATACGCGTTCTCTGCTGATGATTACAGAGTCATGCGCACTGTACACCTACCCTAGTGTACGTGGGAAAAAACGAAGTAATATTTACAGTAATTTTGAAGGAAAATTATAAAAAAAATACATTTATATGTAGCATGATGCGGGCCACAAATTTAATGCTGACGGGCCGGATGCGGCCCGCGGGCCGCCTGTTGAGTACCCCTGGTCTAAGGTGTCCCCTGAATGTGTCTGTGAAGTTTCAGCTCAAAATACCCCATAGATTTTTTTTTTTTTAAACTCCCTATTTTGGGGCATCATTAACTATGCGCCGATTCAGGCTGCGGCCCCTTTAAATCGTGTGTCGGTGTTATGTTGAGATTTGCCTGTTTTTCGGAGGTCTTTTAAACGAATGAGATTTGATAAGAAGGAGGAAGCAATGGAGTTTGAAACTCAATGTATGTCTTTTCCATGTACTGAACTCTTGTTATTCAACTATGCCGAGGTAAATTCAATTTTTGATTCTAGGGCACCTTTAACTATAATAACCCTTATACTTGTAAAATATATTGAATGTCTTAAATAATGTTCTTAGTCTTTCCTTCCTGTTGCAGAAGATACAGTAGTTTACTATGAGTTAAATAGAAATTAAATTAAATTCAGTTTATTGGGAAAAAAACAAATAACAATAATGACCAGGAAAAAATAATAATTATAAACCATTCCAAAATAAACTGTGACTCTTATTCTGAAATGTCTGCAGTCTGCACTGTAGCAGGCCGCTCATTTAAGTTCACATGAGGGAGACAAAATATGCATTCCTACAACCATATAAAACATATTACCATATAAACAGTGTAGTAAACTTTGTCATAATTCACCAACATTAGCTTATAAGCAATAGCTTAGCATGACTGGATATCTTCCCAAATCGTCCCCCTCTATAATTTCCGTCTCGTTTTTATTCATTGACGAAAATTTGAGTAGATTTTAGTCATAGTTTTAGTCATTCAAAACACATTTTTATCTAGTCATCGTCTCGTTTTCATCCGTGAAAAAATGTTGTTGACGAAAATTACGTAATTTCGTCAACCTAATTAACACTGCTGGCAATGGAGGCCTCACGGAGCTATCGGATTTTATCAAAAATATTTTGTGTTCTGAAGATGAACGAAGGTCTTACAGGTGTAGAACGGCATGAGGGCGAGTAATAAATGACATTATTTTCATTTTTCGGTGAACTAACCCTTTAAATGTCATTGAAGATCTGTAAAAATCTGAAACCTCTTGTGACTTATAACCCAAAGAGGTCAGTAGTGCTTGTTGCAAGTTATCCATTAAAGGTGCTGTAAGTGATGTCACACGTTTTCAGGCCAAAATTTTTTTTGTCACATACAGCAAACATCTCCTCACTATCCGCTAGATGCCTGTCCTCTGAACACACTGTAAAAAAAACGCGGTCTCTGTAGTCGCCACAAGCTCCGAAAATGGCAATAAAAACAAACCGGTGCAGCCTGGATCACAAATCATAATAAACATCCAGCCAATAACCGACAAGAATGATTTTAAATGCGCGTTCATGACTGTTTCAGGAAGCACGGAGGGGAGGGGGAGGAGGAGGAGGGAGGGTCTAGCTAGCCTCTGTTTTGTTTGACAACACTTCAAACGTCAACAGGAAGTTACTCCGCCCAGGATCACTTAGAGCACCTTTAACATACCATTCATCTCCATGGCCTTCCAGACAGTTTATATATATGCCATCTTTCTTCATGTTCACCCAGAAGCCAAAGGAATGTCCCAAACCCTTCACTAGCGACTATAATTAGCTGTGAAGTCAAAGTAGACGGAAAATATAAGTCCATTTCACACTTTCAAAGATCCATCCAATAAAGGGCATTTAAAAGTAAAATCTCTTTTTTTATGGAATATTGCAGTATTATAAATGATTCATCCATGCACATCTTTTTTTAAATCCATGTGCCCTTGTAATCTTTAATCAAAATTCCCCTCCCTCTTCCAGCTACATCTCTTTTCTTCACCGATGACGTGTTTACTGGTACGAGGGCGGGGCAACCTGTCACTCACATGAGATCACTGCAATTGAAAACCACAACCATCCAATCAATTCCCGATTAACAAATTCAAGTCCCACCATACTGTAATTTTTTTTCTTGTTCGAGAAGCCATTTCACTCAGATATAGGCTATGTACGTCACAATATGGAAGAAAAGACTATCACAACTTCCATTTCATGCCGACGTTAACC
This sequence comes from Chanodichthys erythropterus, assembly GCF_024489055.1. Taxonomy (NCBI): domain Eukaryota; kingdom Metazoa; phylum Chordata; class Actinopteri; order Cypriniformes; family Xenocyprididae; genus Chanodichthys; species Chanodichthys erythropterus. The sequence continues at coordinate 25,398,393 of NC_090229.1, forward strand.
AGCAAAGCTATGAATCATTAAAAACTGCAGACAAATGAAAAACTATTCTCTTGTCTTTGGCGAGGATTCATTGACTTATTATGATAAATCCTTATTAGTGATCAATAATTGCAGTTGACCATTTATTGCCACATGTTTCTAGAAATGCAGGCATTTTACATGACGTCAGGTTCATGTCTCCCTGCAATATTTACATCATTCTAGCAAACTAAGCTTAATTATGTTTTCACACAGTGTGCAGCTTAATATATCAGACGATTTTGTGCATTAACCCGTGCCAGACCTAATGATGTGACATCCCTACAGAGGTAACACAAGTGAGTCCTCAGAATGATAAATATTCCTAAACTCAAATGCTCAAAGCATGACACATCATAAACCAGCCTGAACAGCTCAAAAGTGTCCAAAGCCCACCTAACACCAGCCACATCTTGGTGAAACAGAGAGACCTTTTAACTAAGTCCTTCTTGAATGCTCACTGAGAAGTATCCTTCCATTTTAATTGTAGTTACACAAAAACAAGAGCAGTTACTGACCTCTTGTCAAAAGTTGCATTTATCATTTGCCCTAAAACCTATTAGTTAAGCATAGTATGGTGAGTCAGCTTGACTTCTTGTTTGTTTGAGCTTTGATTAACTCATCCGTCTCCGGATCATTTACCATGTGGGTTGGAGCGCGTAACGGGGGCACGTGCGTTCGTTTATGCCTCGCTCCTCAGGAGCGCGCTGCCTCCGCCAGAGACAGAAGTCAGTCCGCAGAGCTCTGCCATCTGAAGTTTCTCACTGCCTTTGCTTCGGAATTTCGTTTCGGACATAAACGGGAATATCATATAGAGGAGCATTGCTTTAGTAAACCGGACGTTTCAATTCTGCGTCCTTTGCGATAGTAGAACATCAGCATTGGGAATATGCGTCTGTCCACCCGAAACCACCAGAAGTAAACGGTTCCTACGGAAACCTGGGGTTTAGTTCCCCTCCTGAGCGGAATAGAGAACTTTTCCCTCTGTATATGAGGCTTTGGATTATTTAGACTGGAAAAAAAGAATCATGGTCCGACAAACGCTGGATACAATTTGGGATTTTTAAGGTCATAGAGCGTTTAGAGCAGCATCGGTATTTTAAGAGGACTGAGAATACAGTAATTTGGAGGGAACATATGACAGCACGAGCGGCACCCTTTAACGCACGCGGACTCCCTATCAGAAACAGAAACATGTATATCTATATCTACGGCTTTCTGCTCTTTTTAGGTAAGTTTTTGTTTAAATTAACACCCTTTTTTGCGAGATTCTGCTTTTTTTTCTTTAGTCTCCTCATGAAATTTAATTCAATTTATTCTTTAGTTTCATTGTAGGCTATTTATATTCACTTTTCTCCAGTAACAACGTTAATAATGTGGCGGAATTATATTAGCTATTTTTTAACACCATAATAGTTTAGGAAGTTACGCGAAATTAAGGTGAGGTCAAGTTCGATAACGAAGAGAAAGCAACGATATGTATTAGGCTATATTTCAGTTTTAATTCATGGTAATCGGAATTAAAGACATAAAAACTTATCAGTTCATGGTAATCGAGTATTTAAATGAATGATGATGCAAGTTACATGAGCTGCGTTTCATTCCTTCTGAATGAAGATACGTTATCTAATAGTTTAAAATGACATCTAAATAGTAGCCTATCATATAGTTCCCACTCACTCATATACAGTAATCCGACTTATTACTAGTAAGTGTATAGAAAATTAATCACAGTAAATGTTTCAGTAAAGCTGGGAATTATCAAGGTCACTTTGTGGATTTACCACTGGCCATTTCACACTGACAAGACTTGATCCTTTCTGCGCACCATGATGAAAATTAGGTTGATTGTTTAAACAGTCTATAGAAGATATTGATCATTTAGACATTTTGAAATACATATTCAACCTCCAGTTATGCCTTACATTAGTTGCAGTGTAATAATATAAGCACTGATGTGGAACTGCCTGGAAGTATTACTACAGTAAGTAGTATTAATCTGTAATAAAATGTAATGTAAATTACTATATTCCTGATTTTCTTCTCTTCACACATTTGCATTCTAAGAGCATCTCCCAGCATTTCTCAGTCTGTCTTTTTATTTTCTAAAAAATATGCAAAGCATTCATCAGTGATTCGCTTTCCAAGGGTGTGTCTGAATCTTTCATTATGTTTCTTCTCACTGATATTCTCTGAACAGTTTAAAGGGAGGGGGAAAAAAAAAAAAAAAAAAAAATTGAGATTGGTAAGTATTCTGATGTATTTACACCTGTAGGTGTCACTGGTGGGTTGCACCTCCGTTATAATGACCCTATGACCAAAACATACATTTGCATACATGCACACAAAAAAATCTCTGTCACTCTCACACAAATAGGATGAAGTGGAATTGAGCAGAGGCAATTTTTAGTAGTAAAATAATGAGGAAAGTGTAAAGCTCTTAATTACACCACTAATTAAACCCATTTCTCACAAATACTAAAAAAAGACTGTCACTCACTGGTGACTCATGTCATGCTAATTAGAAGTCTTTTGTGCGATGCATATGATATGTTACTCTTCGAGGCATGTATTTTGTACTTTGACACCATTCTGAGCTGTCAAGCGATCCTTGTGAGTCATTAAAATTATCTCACAATCATGTGGTTATTGCCCCTGGCTTGATGGTCTCTAAATTGCACTCTTTGGCTGTATTAGTCATTGAGTACAATTACTTTATTTTATAACGAAAAAATGAGTCAGTGATGTCTTTCTGGATTCATAGATCAAGATTTGTTAAACTTCTATCCTGTTATCTAATTAAATAGTTGTGTTTCTCAGTCCATTTGTAAAAGCATACCTGAACCTCCATTCCTCTCCACCCTTCTTCATAGATGAGCTAGTGTTCTCCATGTCGGGCTCTTCCGCTCTCTCTGAGTCTGGGAACCAAGACTCAATGGACTGTTTAAGAGCCACTGAGAAGTGTAACCAGGACCAAAAATGCAGCCATCGCTTTAGGATCATGAGGCAGTGTCTGGCAGGCAAGGACAGGAACACCATGTTGGCCAACAGGGATTGCCAGGTAGCCCTGGAAGTGTTGCAGGAGATGGATCTGTTTGACTGCCGCTGCAAGAGGGGAATGAAGAAGGAAATGCAGTGTCTGCAGAGTTACTGGAGCATCAACATAGGCCTGACTGAAGGTAAGAGCTTTTGAGGATTATGGATCAGTGGATAAGATAGTCGGATAGATACACATGATTGATCCCAGAAAGGCAGTAGGGGATATTGAGGATAGTAGTCACACATTTAACTCCAGTTAGTATTTCTCAGAGAAGATTTATTTTATGGTCATTTTCGGTAGGCACCATAGTCTTGCCTACAACAAAGCTACTGAACATTGAACTGAACTGAACATTTCCAATGCTATTATTAGATAGTGCTTTGATGAAATAAATCAAGTAAATGTGGCATTTACAAAGATCCATTTAAAGATTGGTGTTCTTTTTGGTTTCTACAAAAATATTGCGCAGTTCAACCTTTTTAAACAATGATAATAATAAGAAATGTTTTATTTTTGAGCACCAAATCAGCATGTTAGAATGATTTCTGAAGGATCATGTGACACTGATCACATCAAATTATATTTTGAAATATATTAAAATACAAAAGAGTTCATAATATTTTACACAATTACTGTTTTTATGATATTTGTGATCAAATAAAAGCAGCCTCGGTTAGCATAAAATATCTTACCGACCCTAAACGTATACAAAGTTCTGTCATGAAACTCTAGATTGCAGGTCCTTTAACTCAACCTGCTCGTAATCACACTGTTATCTATAGGGCACAGCTGGTTGGTTCCTGCTGTATCAGTAGCCAATGAGCTTACATGCTCAAACAAAACACACGAGTATAGATATGCAATAATACTAAATTTCTCAACCAATACAGATAGTTGATTATTCAGAGTGATATCTGCCCATACCGATAATGCTACCTAGGGCTGTTCAACGATAACTGTCGTTATCGTGTACAAAATAAGAGTCTGTGTTTACGTAATATATGTGTGTTTGTTTTGTGTATAATTATATACATACATGTATATATTTAAGAAAAATATCTTATATTTCTATACAAATATTTACATTTATATATAATTTAAATATATAAAAATATAAATATATTTATATATTTATACATACATGCTTATATTTCTTAAATATATACATGTATGTGTGTGTGTGTGTATTTATATATACATAATAATTATACACAAAACAAACACACATATATTACGTAAACACAGACTCTTATTTTGTACACGATAACCACAGTTATCATTGAACAGCCTTAATGCTACCGATAGTTTGGGGGTTCTGCCTTTTATGCCTTTTTTTCATAATAATTTCATAATAATTCATAATTAATCATTTTATTTTGAAAGAAATGCAAATAAAATCTCCATTTCATCAACGTGTTTCAGAGTAACTGGTATCATTTATAAACAAACACATTAGTTACATTTATATTAACACACATTAACTAAATTCTAATATTTCTTAACTTTCTGAATGTTACTTCATTCATTGAAGTACTATTAATATTGAACATCAAACTGGTTTCTTGGCATTTTCTTTACACAAAGCACAAATGCAGTGTGTTTTTCTGCACTCTTTTGATTGACAGGATATATCGGCCCTGACTATTGGCTGTTCTTAAACTATCGGCTGATAACCAATAGTGTGAAAATTTGCTTTTATCGGCCGCTACCGATTATCGATCGATAAATCGGTGCATCTCTACTTGGGTAGCATGTGCTTTAGCAGTGCAGCACGATTTCAGAAACCCTCCACCTTCCCCAGCTCCACCTGTATAGATCTGCTACGGGATACTTGCTCACAGCAGCGTGTCATGTATGCATTGGCAGAACCATGTCCCGTACTTGCTCTGCAGCAGCAGCAGCAATAACCCACAGCAGCAGCAGCCTATAGAAGATCTATTCCACCAAGACCAAACATATCAACATTGTCATACCCATTACCATGCCAAACACTTTGAGAGTTGTCATGACAGAAATATACACAAAAAATAGAATAATGATGAAATTAGAATGAATTTAAATTCTAAGAAGGTTTTTAGCTATCTGTCTGAATCCACTGCTAAAGAAAACACATTTGTGAAGTTACTATAACATCCCCACGTGACGACTAGCCGCAGTCTCTCCTCTGTCACAGAGTGCACAAAGTACTTCACTATTCATTTATATAGTGCAATGTAGAGTCCAGTGGCAGTAGATGTGATGTGCATTAGCTGGTAGTGCTGTCAAGCCCGTGAATGAGAGAAAACTGTCCTTGTGTGCTGACATTACTCCTCACTGGGGTAACAGCCAGAAGTAATGCGGCATAGGCGGGCGCAGGAGGAGGGTGAGGACGCGCCATTGTGGTGTCATGTTGGCATGAGCTGAATATATATGACTTGATCAGCTTTGGCCAAACACCTCAATGTGACGCTGCCATGCAGTTCGTCTTCTTCGTTCCTGCAGCTGCACTAAAGCAAACACAATCCAGTTTGCATTTTTAGCTTTACGCAACATTCCTGTTTTTCTGCTGGAATGTAATTTCTGATTATAGTCAAGCAAGATTTTGATGCATGGAAGTGTTTCCAATATTCTCATCACTGATCTCATCACTTTTTTCATTAATATATTATGGTTTCATATATTCAAAATATTTTCCACTGAATTAGAAAGCACTGTGATCAGCCTATAGTTGGGAATCTTTTTGGCCTGAACAGAGGAGTCATTCAATGCCAGGATGTAGCAGTCTGACTCAACTCACAGTTAACTGAGCACACATTCACTGTGATGAACACACAATGCGTCATTCGCTCTGGTTATGTGAAACGTGACGCCACCAATTGATCTTTGCATCTGGTCTAACGCTGCACCGCAAGAAACATTGCAGCCTCTCTGAGCAGTTATACAATAGTGACCAGTGCTGATTGTTTTTGTGTAGGTAGCATGGCACATGCGCCCTGTGGTTATGGAATATTCTTTATGTCTGCCCTGATCAAGCAGATGCAAAGTGAACCGTGTGGAGTCAAACCAATTGATTGACCTCCTTTTGAGCAGTCATGCGTACAGGACCACCCCCATGTGAACACAGTGTTCACAGCTTATTGGTTGTACTCCCTCAATACTGTTAACAAGATGTTGTTATAGATTGTTTATGAGATGAAGGTGCATCCCTTATTGGCTTGTTGTTCACTGTTCTTGTCGCATTCCATTCCATTAGAAATCGTATCATAATGCAAGCCTACAATCACAATGCAATATATATATATATATATATATATATATATATTAGTGGTGGGCATAGATTCTTTTTTTAATCTAGATTAATCTCACTGTAATCTTGGAATTAATCTAGATTAAAATGGCTCATTTGAATTCTGCCGAAGACATTCAGAATATGTGTGCTACCCGAATAATGACTAAAAGTAATCCGCCATTTTGTCCGACAAAGCAGTCAGGAGTTAGAATATTAATCTCGGTGGAGTTAAACTTTAAAAACTGTGTATATTTACTAGTGTTGTAGTACTCGAGATCGGTCTTGGTCTCGAGACCACTTTTTAAAGGTCTTGGTCTCGTCTCGGAATCGACCGCATTTTTACTCGGCCTTGTCTCGGTCTCGGACGAAGAGGACTCGGGATTTAATTTCAAGACCGGTCAAGACCAAAACTGAGGGCATATCACGAACTTATTTGTTAACATCATTACTGTGATTAGACATTGAACTTCTGACCAAGAGCTTGACTCGTGTCTAATTTTAAATGTTTTTAGTTTTTACTCCCCTCCCCACGCTGTGCCGCACCGCGCCGCCAAACATCACATCACAACACACACACACACGCGCGCGCGCGCGCGCTCCACACGTGAATGCGGGAGATAGGAGAGCAAGCTGTGGCTGTCAGAGATGTCAGCCAATTTTTTTTTGTTTGTAGGCATTAAACTGCCATAACTTTAAAAGACAATATCTCGGTGTGCATTGAACTTTCAGCGCTGTAACTTTGCAGATACTGTTTATGCTCAAGCAGCAACATTACACACTAACTAAAGTTAAAAAAGTGAAATCGCATTGAACCACCACTTTAAAACAAAATGGACTGTCTAGATTAATGCCTCATCGAGATTAGCATTTTTACGGAACTTTGAGTTTTCTAATGTGCGCGAGCGCTTTTCACAAAGCAAACTCGCAAGCATCAGGGGGTGGGGATTATGAGCTTTATTGGGACCAACCACCTGGGGACGATCGAGGCATTTTAGCTTCAGTTTTTAACAGGAGTGCGGTAGGCTTGCTGTCGACAAACAAACTTAATTGACAAAATACAAGTGTTATTAAATTATATCAATGTACACTATATTTCTTTACTTTAAGATATATCGTGATATATAGATTTGTCACCCATCCCTACCTCAGGCTCAACAAAAGAGACTTTGTGAACCTGTCTAAAAATCATTCTTAAATTATTTTTAAATTTGTCCTAAAAGTATAAATGTAACTCTCTGATATGTGCAGACATTCTATCTCTTTACATCTAACCAATTTATTATGTTTTTGCTTCTCAGAAACTTTAATCTCAGAGGAGGAGAAATTAGGAGAAGCAACTTAGTTCTGAATAAATGTTTAAGTTAAATTCAGCTCTTAAGTGTTTGTTCGCATTTATTTGCTTATAGAAGGAAAAGATAAATTCCGACATATCTGCAATGCCTTTTGATTATTTTATCAAAAATTCTCTCTTACATACCCACACACATGAGAGAAGTGCCAATCGTATACATATTCCACATTTTATCATAAGTGTGTCATGCAGTGTGGGGACTTGCACTGGTCTTGGTCTTGACTCGGTCTCGGCCTGTCTTGGTCTTGGTCTTGACTTGGTCTCGACCCTTCAAAGTCTTGGTCTTGGTCTCGGTTTAGGTGGTCTTGACTACAACACTAATATTTACATCTTTCCGCGTTTGAAAAAACATTGATGCTCATGTTCATTCATGTTTATTTGATGCTATAAATGGACTCGTAGTAAGAGATGATCGGTTTATGAGCCTCTTGAGCTGAGGCGCTACAGCAATCTGTCACGACATTGGTCACGACACAATAAAGAGCAACAAAACTTTGAATTTCTTAAAAACTACACTGTTTTAAAGCTGGGACTTTGTTTAATATCATAAGTAACCTGCTCTGTCTTGTCTATCGACGTGTTGTCAGTGTCCTCTTTGCTCTGCAATGTATTTTTTATTGCGTGTGGACTGACAGCGCCACGGCATGTCGGACAAAGCAACAGTAACTAAGGGGGGTGGGTCTTTGCGAAGGGTCAATTCGACTAGGTGTACATCCGCGCTAAAATATCAAGGTGAAAGTCATCATAGCTTGCATAGTATAGACCCAGCTCCCAACCCAACTTTGAGAATAGATTAACGGTGATTTTTTTTTTTTTATAGCCCGATAAGAGTCTCACGTTAACGCAGCACATTAACGCATTAACGCCGATAATGGCCCACCACTAATATATATATATATATATATATATATATATATATATGTATATGTGTGTGTGTGTGTATATATATATATATATATATATGTGTGTGTGTGTGTGTGTGTGTGTGTGTATATATGTGTATGAATATTTAGGGTCGGTAAAATTTGTTAATGCTTTTGAAAGAAGTGTCTGATGCATACCAAGGCTGCAATTACTTGATCAAAAATACCATAAAAGCAGTATTATTGCTAAATATTATTATAATTTAAAAGAACTGTTTGCCATTTTAATATATATATATAAAAAAAAAAAAATTCATACCTACATTTTCAGCATCATTACTTCAGTCTTCAGTGTCACATGACCCTTTTATAATCATTCTGATATGTTGATTTGTTGTGTTGTGCTTTATATTTTTGTGGAAACCAGGATACTTTTTTTCCAGGACACCTTGATCAATAGATCTACTCTAAAGAGCAGCATTTATTTGAAATAGAATGTTTTTGTAACAATGTGACTGTGACTTTGCTCAATTTAATGCATCCTACTGTGTTTTTTTTGTTTTTTTTTGTGACCTGACCACATTAGGTTACACCAACGAATGGTCATTTTAAGGGTCAGATCAGACAGAAATAGCATTTTTAAGGTATTAATTTTAAGTATTATGTATTTTAATCATATATTTTGTTTTAGGGTGACTTGTAACATTCTGTCAAGGGACAACATATGAAAAATGGCTAACTCTGGCAAATTTACTGAAATGCTTATTAATGTGCACTGTCCCTGTAAAGAAAAAAATTATAATCCAGTGACAGTCTTTTTATAAGTTTGGTGTGTTTATCAGTGGATTTCCAATGTCAAATTAGAATTATTTAGATAAACAGTTTTGTTGTCCCACTTAAGAACTTAGTAGCTGAGTGTTATAATTACAGCACCTGATTTTCTGCTGAATGTTTTTTATAAATATATACATATTTTCGCTATGGCTTTAAAAGCACATTTCCCAGCGGGGAAAAGCATGGGGAACATGCTGAAATTGCAGTCATGTGCAGCATTATGCACAGAGGTGGATAAATGTAGTCTGAATTAGAAACATTATAAGGGGGAGGAGACAGACCACTTGTAGAAAAAGTAATGAGAGAAATCATGATTTTTCATTTTTTTTTTGATGATTCTGTTGTTTTCAGATTTTATTGCTGGATTCAAATCTGCTGTTCTATTGTTATTTTAACAAAAGGAATAGTTCACACAAAAATGAAAATTATGTCCATTTACTCACCCTTAAAGGTACAATTTGTGATATTTTTTTCCGCTAGAGGTCGCTAGAAGCCTATTCAAAACAAAGGCGTAGTTTGATGACGCCAAGTTTTAGAGCGGAAACTTGGGACATGTGGTCTCCATCTCAGAGGACGGTGCAAAAGAATAGGGATTGGAGTCTGGAAGAACTCATGTTCGTGGATGCGATTATTAACGTTACTGTAGTATGAAGCAGAGCAGGACCGAGTGTTGCGGGAGCGATTGATCAACACACGCCTCACGAGCAGCGGGACTTTTATTATGACACAGTCGCCGGCGCCGTTTCCGATTTTCCGGTCATGAGTTTACGGGAGCTGTCCTTGTCGACAGAACCAGCGGCAGATGGTTAACAGTAATTATGTTCCATAAATAAGTAACACAATCCACCATAAAACGTACAAGAAGTAAATAAGGAACTGCTTGAAGCAAGCTAGTGGTTTGCTGGACGCTAGACTCTACTTCCGCATTTGTCCACGGCACTTGTCATGTGGTTTCTACGTCAGTAAAGGTGGTAACAAAGGGTAACTGATGTCATTGACAGGCGACTGCACTGCCCCGTGTCACTGTTTAGAATGGGAATTTTCTCATGATTTACAAGTAGTTGAAAACATTAGAGATATTGTTAGTAATCAGCTGGACAAAATATATAACACTAGCCTAGTGGTTTTTGGATATTTTACTGCAAAAATTTTACATATTGTAGCTTTAAGTTGTTCCAAACATGTATGAATTACTTTCTTCTGTTGAACACAAAAGAAGATATACTGAAGAATGTCAGAAACCATTCTTCTTTTGTGTTCAGCAGAAGAAAGAAATTCATACAGGTTTGGGACAACATGAGGGTGGGTAAATGATTTTTGGGAGAACTATCCAGGTTTGGAACAACATGAGGGTGAGTAAATGATTTTTGGGAGAACTATCCTTTTAAGGTTTGGTGCTGAAATGAATTATGTGCACATATTTCACTCATTTTTTTTGTTTTTCTTACTCTCCATCTGTTTATCTTTATAGCCATCCATTCATTCATCCATCATTGTATCCGCTAAGCCTAAATAAGTATGAGAACACTCCGTGCCGGTGTATAGGGAAGTGTATACTGTTTACCTTTGGGTCTTGAGAGCCGAATTCATTCGATTCTCCACCAACATCATAACAATAGATTAGATAGTTGACAAAGAGTAATTGCTTTCTGTGGTATGTGTGCAACAGTGAGGTGGAAAAGCAGTACAGAGGCATGACCTGTTATGGGAATTGTATTAGATTTCATTTAAAGGCTCCACTGTTTCAAGGCTGTGTATCCTCTGTAGGATGAATATGTGTGTGCAGTTCAATGGTACCAGTGAAAAGCCCCCCTGTTGCTATGTAGGGTTATGCAAGCTCTGTTCTCCAGTCTGTCTGCGGTTTATCATGAATACCCTTAACACAAGGGAAAATTATGTTTGTATACAGTACAAGCTGGTCTAACTATCTTCGAATGGCCACACATAACTACTCCACAGAGTGAAAGCTATCTGTTAGCATTCCCGTTCAGCATCGCTTGATAGGAGTACACTTGAATTTGAATCTTTGCAGTTGTTATTAGTCTACATAATATCTGCTAACATTCTTCTCATCTATGTTAACTGCCAATTTCCATGGTTTTTCAATGACTTTTCAAGTGATTTGTGAAGGATAAGGACTTTTAATAAGCATTTAACAGGGACTGCACTCACAATCCAAATGATTTATAGCCTATTAATATTTATGTTCATTACCAAGATTTCAATTCTTTTCTATGACTTTTACAGGCTTGGACCAAATGACCATTTTCAAATGACTTGATTTTTAAACATCCTTAAAATGAGATAAATTTCCTTAAGAATCTAAATAGAGTACAACAGGGTTGACATTTTTTGTAGGCCAAAACCCGAAAAAGGCGATTCCATCATCCCAAATCAATGGAGTTTTTAATGGGTTTTTGGTTAAAAGCCTGAAATAAGGTATGTGGTTACCACAAGCTCAAGATAGGCATATTTGTTACATTTTTATTACAGTAAATACATAATACCCCTTGGTGATTTTTTACCACATTGAAGACATGTGACCGTTATAGCCCTCATTTAGGTGTTTTACTTCTGGCTATTTAGGCTTCAAAATTAATAAAAGTTGTGTTAATCTGGGAAGATTATCATGATGAATGAAACTTGAAAGGCTTGTCACAGCTTATTTTCTAATAAATAAATAAAAATTCTTACGAGCTTACATAAATTATTTTGACAACATCTGGGTAACAAGTGAATTATAGCTACAGTTAGCATCGAGCTACACTTGAAAATTTTTAAGATTAATACTAAGCTTTTACTCAAAACTCACTGTAAACCACCATAGAGTATTTGTAATAGCTTCTGATTGCAATCTAATGTGGATTTTGGCCATATGATGTAATACAGCAGAAATATGTTGTTTGTGGCATTTTAGAATAAGCTAATCACTACACTTGCTTAGCATTTCTCATGTAAACATCCTTTACTCTTATAAAAATCACATGAAAACCATATGCTGTCGTAATCATATGTTTATTAGCTTCATGTTTCACATGTGGAAACATTTCTGTGGGTAAGATAGGTACGGAGACAGAACATAATGGCACTTTGTCATTGGAAAACAAAAACCCTGTTATGAAATGTATGAGTGTCAAATATGTGCAAGGAATGATCTTATTCTTTATCATAGCAGTGACTCCGGAAGTGAAAACACAGGGAGACAGCACTGGATCCAACTAATATCCTCACCAGATCAAATAATTCAGTGGAAAATTAATAGTCTAAAGAAATACTCAACATGTGTAAATATACCAATATAACATTCACAGAGGGGAATACATCTGCAAAGATTTTGAAGATAAAATACGTTATTACCAATTCTGTGGGGTGTAACGGAAAAGTAATATGACAAGTAGTGTAACAAATTAGGAGTAATAAGTAATAATATTACTTTTGAAAGGAGTAACGAGTAATGAGTAATAAATAACACTTTTTGATAGCACTCAATTGTGTAAGACAATTAGATTTGTACAAAGTAGAATAATGCAAAGGATCAACATAGCATGCATTATGTGGTCTTTTAATTAAGAATGAATGTTGATTGAGTACTCCCTGAACTGCACTACTTTACTAACACAGCATTAGTGACGCTTTATCACCCAGTGTAGCTTGAGCTGTGCACTTGTGGACACTGTGAGTATGGCACAGAATCAGTCGTAATTAATTTTGAACCATTGTGCAGTGAACCAAGTTCAACTTAACAGGAGGCTAAATGATTCTGACACAAGCTCCCCCGGTTGTCTTACCAAAGACAAACACTTGTAAGTAATTTTACCATAGGGAAAACTAGAGAAAGCCACTGAGCAGTAGGAAAGGCTTGTGATCTGATTTTATACCTGAAGGAGGTTCTGTCTTAAGATACAGACGAATAGGGTTAGGGGAGTTTGTGAGATCACAGAACTGTTCTTCAAAGTTGAGAACTTAAGAGAGACTCTGCTAAATGGTACATCAAATTATTATATAAATGCTGCTAATCGTGACAAACGTACAGATGGCAGAAACCTACAGAGAATTCAAGAAATGATTTAAAAGTAAAGATTTAAAAGTTCAATTCAAGTTTATATGTATAGCGATTTTCACAAAATTGTTTCAAAGCAGGTTTACAGAAAATGAATGTGTCATTTTTACAATTAGGAAGTATTCTGTTATCAACCAGATGAGTGTGTCAAAGTAATGAGTTCAGGGAGTGAATTTCAAGGGGGGGGGGGGGGGGGGTGTAGTTCCAGTTCAAAATGTAGAGGATTTCCATTGTTTATCCATGCAATAACCTCCAAACCCTATGCAAATTTCATACTTAAATATAGTGGGATTTTCTAATATATAAAAATGTCTTCAATTAGGAATCTCTGCCATTTACACCACTGGCTAAAAGACAATACATGACATGAATGACAAAAGCACGTATCAAATTTACTAAAAATCTGAATCTAAATCTGAAAATAAAAGGCAATTCAAAATATTAATAAATCTATAATTAAACTAAAATAACACTGCCATGGACGCTGTTTGTCTGTCTTCCATTGGTTGGACAAACAGATAAAAAATTAGTAAACAAATACACATTTTAGTTGGGATTGATAATTGATCAAATATATTTTTGCAGAGGGGCCTTAAAGTCTAAAATCTTTAATATGAACATAAAATGCTTAGTTTGAATGACATGTTCTAGAAGAATTCCATAATTATGTTCCAATTTAATAATCATGTTCCTTTTGTTTGTATTTTATGAAAGTTGACTTCTGTTCAGTTTAAATGTCAGCCTTAGCCTTCAGCTTATTCTGGTTCCCATGGATACTCTGGAATCTCTACATGTGCGATAAATACCTGAGGAGACTGATTCACATCTTGTAAATTAAATGTCTATAATTCCCTTAGCCTGCTGGTCCACAGTAATAGATCCATCGCCACAGGGGATGTCCAAGACTAGACGGAATGACACATCATGTCTTCCTAAATATTGTTTATGGGACTTACAATCTAGTTCATTTTAAATTCCAATTTGTACGCCAAAGATGGATGACTTTTGCTTCAAGGTCACTATATTGTGAGCAGAGGTTGACAGGTACCTGAGCAGGTGAATAAGCCAAACAAAATCAGTGTGATTTTAGCAGCGAGGTCCAGCCTCAAACATTAAGAGCACCTTCAAGGTCAAGCTTACCAGGACTAGCGATATAAATGTAACCGCATAGGGGTCACACTGAATTTTTTTCTTGTTTTCAGTAAAAATATTTAAATATCATTAAAACAAAATCAGTATTAAGATGTCAACACCTGTTTACAGAAAATTGATCTGACTTTACCATAAATATATGAAGTTTTATTGAGATTTATGCTTAAAACTTGAAGTATTTAAACATTAAAAGAAAGTAAATATATTAATTAATATGATGTATTGAGGTATTTTTTACACCATTGGTGGAATGCTTTAAAATTTAATGGGGTTTATGCTTAAAATAAGAAAAAAATGCTAGTAAATAAAAAGTCCTTTAACATCCATTGCACAAAAGATTCACCGGCAACTATAGTTGCCACATTGTATGGTTATCATTTTCCTTTTGTAAGTTTTTTTCAAGATGTTTTCCATGCTTTATTTTTCAATGACATGTAAGAAAACATCCAAATAAAGGATTTTAAGAACAAAAAAAAGCCTTCACTTTCTTCCTGTGACATGAGGCTGTCAACTTCCTACCCCTACTTCCAGGAAGCATATTGAAGGCAAACCCTCCCAAAGAAAAGTAATTTTCATGTTAATATTAGGAATTTTTTGTTGACATATATATATAAGTAATCATGAGGGTCTCTAGAATCATCCAAACAAAACAAATCTTACAAGAGATCTATAGTTTTTTGTATACTTAGTCAAAAGTCCAAGCGGCAACTATAGTTGCCGGTGGGCAAATGACTTGTAAGTACATATATCAGGGGAAATGGGGTATACTGTGTTTAATGGGTTAATAAATCAAGGTTATTTGTCTTGTTTAGTGCTTTTGGCTTTCATAATATTTTATATTGTTATATATTATATATTGTTATTTGTTAATTAATTTATTTTTAATTAATTTATTTTTTGTTTGTTTGTTATATGTGACCCTGGACTACAAAACCAGTCATAAAAGGGTCAATTTTTTTAAATTAAGATTTATACATCATCTGAAAGGTGAATATATATAAGCTTTCCATTGATGTATGGTTTGTTAGGATTGGACATTTGGCCGAGATACAACTATTTGAAAATCTGGAATCTGAAGGTGCAAAAAAATCTTTTCGAAATATTGAGAATATTGCCTTAAAGTTGACCAAATGAAGTCCTTAACAATGTGTATCCACTGACAAAAAGATTTTTTTTATATATTTACAGTAGAAAAATGACAAAATATCTTCATGGAACATGATCTTTACTTAATATCCTAATGATTTTTGGCATTAAAGAAAAAAAATCAGTAATTTTGACCCATACAATGTATTGTTGGCTATAGCTACCAATATACCCGTGCGACTTCTGACTGGGTTTGTGGTCCAGGGTCACATATAGATGTAATTTTTTCTAATCAACAATGTAATTTAACATTTTAATTCACAATGCTCTGTTAGAACAACTAAACAGCTGCACTTTGTTCTGCATTATGTTCCACCACTTTAAATCAAACTGATTTGTTGTTTGTTGCGTTTTCATATTCAAGAGATTATAAGCTAGATGCAGCATTTTTGTGTTTGTATCGAATGTTCTTCGACTTTGATTGATCTGTTGAAAGCAGTTATTTTGAGTTAGATGCATAAATGTTATCCTCCTATTCCAATTTTACATTGAGGGGTGCATACAACATATTTGCCCACCGGCAACTATAGTTGCCGCACATTCAAACACGTTTTTTAAGAAAAAAAAAAAAAAACCTGGGGAAAATAAATGCAGAACATGTTCACATAGGACACTATTAACAGGACTATATGCATGAAACCATAAAAAAATAAAATAAAATTGGGCACAAATGGGTTAAAAAGGTTCTTAAAATGTTCTTCGGACTAAGAAAATTGTTGTTTCACTGAAAGGTTCTTTGGGGAACCAAAAAATGTTCTTCTATGGCATTGCCATACTTTTTTTTTAATTATTATTATTGAAGGCAAGTCTTACTATCTTGAACAATTTAATTTATTACATTAAGGATGCTTAGAAAAATACTGGTAGATTTTAAATGCACATAATTTGAAAATTGCCATTTCCAGGCCTGGCAATTAATAAAATCTTAACAAGTCAATGAAAGGTTTTGGAAATCTCTATAATGAACATAATTTTTTCTAGTTATGCTGAGCTCTAAAATATTTAATGATCTAGAAATTGCTTTTTTGTCTCTATAAAATGATTGTTAAAAATCCTTATCCATCACGAACCACTGGAATAATCATGGAAATTCACTGATTAAAGTGTATGGGAACCCTCATGGCTGGAGACTTGTGAGTTCAAACCCTGGTGGGTCTGTGGTTTTCCCAATGGTACCATAGCAGGTAAAAAGAAAAAAAGAAAAGAAAAGAAAACAAAAAAAAAAAAACATTTTTCTCTCTCTGTATGCCGGCTCTCTCTCTCGAGCTATGATACTAACGCCAAGCACAAAGTATCTTTCCCCAGAATCTAGCTATTAACTCTATGACCGATAGCAGCAGTCAAACTCTATTACCTCAGTCATCCACTTTCATAAGGACAGGCTGGCCACAGGGAGGCGATAGGACGCCTCACCCCCACATGCTCTATTTGTCCTCTGCTCCCTTCCTTTTGCCCCGAACCAACCCTCTCCCCCTCACCCCTCGTCCACTGCCTCTAAATCATCAGCACTGGCCCTAGGGCAGCTCAATAGCTCTACACTGGATCACAGACAGTTTCTAAAACTGCCAACCAGCTGGGTGGACCCACGTCCACACACAGACACACACACACTCCCACATTTTCCCTGGAAACACTTCGGTGCATGTGTTTATGTGTACAGCAGAGAAGAAATACGATGACAGGCACAGCACTTGTATCTCCTTGTGAATCCCTTTTTAATGATTTCCATTACTGTAAGTGGAGATGCAGCGAGACAGTAGTGCAAGATTGATGAGGCTCTAGGTGTAATGTTAAAACAGTCTGGGCGCTGTGCTGGCACTCTGAGCAGGCAGAGTGAAAATGCCAAGGTTTATACTGCATGGGGAAATACCTTATGACTGCACTGTGCATCCAGAACCAGCAACCACTGCAAAACTACATTCACATGTAAAACAACACATTATATTCCCTTACCTGAAAAGGCCAGCTTGGACCAACAACATTATCCAGACTAGTTTATGTTAGCTAGTGCTAATTATATGACCGCCACTACCATTAAAATTTGCTGGTAATATAGCATTATGAAAATTAAAGGTGCCCTAGAATTAAAAATTGAATTTACCTTGGCATAGTTGAATAACAAGAGTTCAGTACAGGAAATGACATACACTCCATTGTGAAATGTCTCACACTCCATTGTTTCCTCATTCTTATATAAATCTCATTTGTTTAAAAGACCTCCGAAGAACAGGCGAATCTCAACATAACACCGACTGTTACGTAACAGTCGGGATCATTAATATGTACGCCCCCAACATTTGCATATGCCAGCCCATGTTCAAGCCATTACACAAGGGCAGGACGTCTGGATGTGCACAGCTGAATCAACAGACTAGGTAAGCAAGCAAGAACAATAGCGAAAAATGGCAGATGGAGCAATAATAACTGACATGATTCATGATATCATGATATTTTTAGTGATATTTGTAAACTCTCTTTCTAAATGTTTCGTTAGCATGTTGCTAATGTACTGTTAAAGGGCACCTATTATGCCCCTTTTTACAAGATGTAATATTGGTCTTGGGTGTCCCCAGAATGTATTTGTGAAGTTTCAGCACAAAATACCCCACAGTTAATTTATTATAACCATTTGAAAATGTCATTTTTGGGGCCTGTTTTAAAAAAAGCTGTTTTGGTGTGTACCACCTTAAATATAAATGAGATGCATATCCCCGCCCTGCCTTTGGATGAGGGCGTAACTTGCATACCTATGGCGATAAACAGTCGGTAGAAGCAGAATGGCTGAGAGTAAGAGACCCGCTGTTTTGTATGGCATTCAGCCGTACATGTTTGAACCGGAATCAGACCCAGATGATGAAGAGACTCCGGCAGAAGAAACACAATTGAGAATGGAGCAGGTCGTCTCTGAAAGGTTATTTGATACATTTATGTACTCATAGAGTTTTAATCGCGCCCCTTTTGCAATTATGGATGTGCAACACACACACACACACACACACACACACACACACACACACACACACACACTGTGATAACGTTCGCACAATTTTTTGAAACTACAAACACAAATACTGTGATAACGTTTGCTAAGTACGTTAGATACACACTATACAAACAAGGTTTAAATTATATACACAGACATTCTACGACGACGGCAACGACAACTTTAGACGCATTTGTTATTGAATTGGCTGACATCGACTGAAATGACTAACTTATTTGCTCAAAAAACATTAAATACACTTACTTCTTCTGGAGGTGACGTTGGATCGCGAACAGTAGGCAACGATCCACACTTGAGGATCAACTTTGAAGCAAGACCTGCTTTGAATTGACCCTCGTTCTCAAAACAGTCAGTCAAAAAATTATTTGCGCAAACAAACGTATTTTGGAATTTTGAGTGGCGCCTTTCCTTCGTAAATAAAATCCATCCACTGTGTTTTCAGTGGCTCTGATGTCGGAAGTGAGTGAAAACTACTATGTTCATTATTACATTCCACAACAGAACACTTATGTTTCTTAGGAGACATTACCGGCTGTCGTTGAAACAATGGATGATGGTTGACAGATCACCGACGGCGGGGTCTATGCCAAAACCAGATTGTCAATCAAACCACGTGGGTGGGGCTTAGCGCAATTCTACGTCACAGTGAGAGCAATCTTAGAACAGTGCTTATGAATTATTGAGATTGTAAAAAAAACACTGGGTGGATTTTTCTCATTCTAGGGTGGTTTTGCTCACACACTGCCAACACACATTTATGGTCAAACAGCATGTAAAAGTGAATTTTGCATAATAGGTGCCCTTTAAATGTGGTTAAAGTTACCATTGTTTATTACTGTATTCACAGAGACAAGAGCCGTCGTTATTTTCATTATTAAACACTTGCAGTCTGTATAATGCAGAAACACAACTTTATTCTTTATAAATCTCTCAAACAGTGTAGCATTAGCCGTTAGCCACGGAGGATAGCCTCAAACTCATTCAGAATCAAATGTAAACATCCAAATAAATACTATACTCACATGATCCGATGCATGCATGCAGCATGCATGACGAACACTTTGTAAAGATCCATTTTGATGGTTATATTAGCTGTGTGAACTTTGTTTATGCAATGATGGGGGGGCATTAATAATAATAATTAGTATTAATAATTTACAAAGACCATTTTACTTACTTTTCACTATTTTACTAATTATTTTACAAAGTGTTTTTTGATCAAATAATTTTAGCATTGGCATAACAGACTCCTTTCAAAAACTTTCAGTTCTAATTTATTTCTGTGTTGGTAAAGCTGAATTTTCAGAATCATTACTCTGACACAGTCTTCAGTGTCACATGATCCTTCAGAAATCATTCTAATATTCTGATTTGGTGCTCAAGAAACATTTCTTTTTATTATCAGTGTTGAAAATGGTGTGTTGCTTAATATTTTTGTGGAAACAATACTACATTTATTTCAGGATCTTTGATTAATCTAAAGTTCAAAAGAACAGCATTCGAAATAGAAATATTTTGTAACATTATAAATGTCTAACTGTCACTTTTGATCAATTTAATACATTCTTTTTCTGTCAATCAATCAATCAATCAATCAATCAATCAATCAATCAATCAATCAATCAATCAATCAATCAATCAATCAATCAATCAATCAATCAATCAGTCAATCAAATAAAATTTCTTATCTTGGACTCCAAATCCAAAAATGTCTGTAATTCAATCCAGATACTATAATGAAAATCTAAGTTTGCACAATTATACAAACTGTAATACGTCATATCATAAGAACAGAACCCTAGTCTTTTCAGGAGGGTGGACAGAGGCAAATCTCACCTAACACTCATTAAAAGTTATTTTACTGCAAACAAAGGCTCAGTAATGTACACTATTGGTTTATTCAATGACTGAGACAAGTGGAAGAACTTTATCTGTCAGATCACCAAGTGTAGGACACGGCTGAATAGATAAAACAACAACAACAACAACAATGGTGATGTATACCCACACATAGAGATGAGATGGGAGCAGTTCTTGTTTGCCAGTTAAGATTTTCTATTTCAGTTATGCCTTTTGGCACTTTACATTTCAGAGAATCTCCCTCCTGCTGTTCAATAGTCCCACTCATCTGGAATGATGTAGTTTGAGGAACAAATGCCACCACAACAGTAGTGAACATGTTTGCCAGGCAAAAAGGACAAACAATCTTGCTGGGAGGAATATAGGCTCACAGGTAGAGGATTGTTTTAGCTCCATTAAACTGGAAATGGATGTGCTCTTAGAAAATGTAATGAAAGAAAAAGGCAATTATTCTGCAATATGCTGAGGGTTATTCTTCACCTCACTATGCAACTCCCATATGAGCAAGCCTTTTTTCCCCAAAAAGAGTGTGCGAAAAAAAGAAAGAAAAAAAAAAACCTTTAGTAAACAAAGAGAAATCAGCATATTAACATGCTTCTCTGAAAGAAGAATTGAAACCCAACTGAATTATACCTGCTGGCCAAATGTAGATGTTAGTAGGTGGCCTAATTATGTTTTTGAATAGCTGAATTGTTTGTTTTTACTCTTTTTTTATTTATATGGCCCCATTATAAAAGTCTCAATCATGAAGTTATGCAGTTGTGGTGTTTGTATTTTGGCAGGTAACAGAAAGTTAAACACTTGCTGTCAATCATATCAAAGATCTGAAATTTCTTGGTCTCACAGGGCAACAACTGTTTTCAATTTAAAAAACAAAAAAACAACAGCAAATGCTGCCAAATCCATTATTTACTCCTTCCAAAAGAAGCATGTTAAATCCATTGCACAATCCGTGTCTTGTTTTGGATTTTTTTTTAGAAGTAACCTGCTGTACTCACTGAAGAATTACCTGCAAAGCAGTTTGTAAGCCAATATTACATGTGCAACTGATGTAAACCGTACCTACAACATTGCTGAAGTAAACAATCTTAATTGAAAATAGTTGTTTTGACATTTATGAGCATTTATGAGGGATTTTTTTTTTTCTAGTAACTAGGCGTTTCTCAATGTCAAGGAAGGATCCTCGGAAGCCAGAATTTCGAGGATGCTGCACCATCGATATCCGTCGAAGGACTGTTCCAATGTCGAGGATCCTCGGAATTTCAAAAAAGGACTGAGTCCTTCGTTCCAAAACTATCCCATATACAGGAAAGGATGCATATGTGTAGCCTTTGTGCTCTTCGCGCTCTCAAATCACCCACAATCCTATGCGCGTAGCTTTGCGATCTTGTTCAAAAAATGTAAAAAAAAATGTTGGATGTTAGCAGGCAATATGCTTTCAAATGTAAGTATATTTATGTTACTAAACATTTGTTATAACAGTAGTAAATATGTCAGATAAATAAAGTTTAACGTTTAAATGCCAGTACAAATTACTACCGTATTGATTTTATAAATTATACAAATACAAATTACGTTATTGATGGCTAACTGAACCGGACCGTCATTTAACAATTGTTAGCTTGATTGCTGTCACCGGCATTTCTTTTATAAATAACTACAGTAGTCAACATTTGAAGTGGATCAAAACCTTTCATCAAAGTTGTCCTAAAACCTTCCTCTTAGGACAACTTTGATTAACTTTTTTGATCCACTTCAAATGTTGACTACTGTAGTTAAGTTGTCCAAAGTAATTTAACGTTAATATTATACCATTATACCATTCACAGCGTTATTCACAGAGCTTTCTCATCTTTTTTAGACCTTTTCACTGACGTAATGACGCAATGACGTGCACTTGCTAGTCTGTTCCATTTATGTGTTCTCCGAATGCTAAAGAGGAGCCTCGCCTAACCTCTGAAGGAAGTGACTTGGAAGGACCAGTCCTGCCAAGGAAGTATCCTTGACATTGAGAAACGCCTTCTGTTTGAGTGTGTTTACAATATTATTACTTTTTAATACACCATTGCATATAAAGCATGCCTAAATATGGCCCAGAGTTGCATAAACTAACAAAATAATAAAAACTATAGGCAGTGGCTATAAGTACAAATAGCGATAGAGGCTATTTTTTTTTTTTTTTTTGCACTAATTGTAAATAGTTGTTTACTACTATATTGTATAGTATAATGTAGTATATCATAAATTTTTTTTTTTTTTTTTTTTTTTCATTCTTTATTCCAGACCCTTAGGTCCATATCAAACAAATAAAAAACAAGAAAAAATAAATCCGTAAAATAACAGAAAAAGTACTGGCAGCTCATTACCTGGACATTATGCAATAATTTTAGGAACATTTCGGTTAACACTAAAACACAACTCATTGAAGTGCAAAATTCTAAATACAGGTAAAACACCTGTAAAAAAATAAATACAGAAAATTCTGTTAAATTAATACAGTACAATGCAATGTCAGGTGAGCATGACCACGATAGAGATAATAATCTAAACAAAACAGATATTTTGTTTTGGCAGAGTATCCGAGGCAGTAAAGGCACAACACTTTTCTGGAAGGGGGCTGGGAGCAGCAGCTCATTTGCATTTAAAGACACATGTATGAAAACAGCATGTTTGTGCTTCAAGTCAAAAATGGGCATTTACAATATGGTATAATAAATTGTTTGTGGGAAATTTTGAGCTGTGACTTTACAAAAACATTCTGAGGACACCTGAGACTATATTATCCTGTGAAAAATGAAAATAAATGCCTCTCTGAGCTGATATGCAATGGGAAAAGGGAGAAGGTAGGGGAAAGGCAGATTCAAACTTGGATCAGCTGCATCAAAAGTTAATGTTACCCACCTTACACTCCATACCACTGATACCATTTCTTTTGTAATTTTATCTGGCTCAATCAGACACTGAGGGATGGAGTTATAGTGTAAATAGCCTCTGCCAACAAGGTGTGCTTTTTGTACTTGGTGTCAATAGACACTCCGAAAACTGGAATAAATAAATAAATAACAGTAAAATAACACTGATCCGAAATTAATATCTGTATAAACAAAATTAATATCTGTATAGACAGGTTGAAACCCATATGACTCCTCCTTACTCTCAAATAAACAGTTTTTTTTAAATACAAAAATGGTATTTTAATCGTAGTCTGCTCTGGATTTAAAATGAAAATGCACTGTGCACACATAGTCCCACTGGGTTTTCAGAATAAAACTAAAATGGACCATAAATTAAGAGATGGCGTATTTGCCTACTGCAGCGTAACATTTTAAAAGAATTTTACAGCATAAAAACAAGACGGGAGGAGAAAGGAACAAAACAGCGAGGATCTCAATTAGAGACTTTTTTTTGATTTTTTTTCTTTTTTTTTTGTCTTATTCCATGACCAAATATCTTCTTTGTTGTCTTGTATTCCTACATTGAGCTAAGGCATATCTCAGGTAAATCCAGACTTGAGCCTGATTAATACCCCAGCTGTGAATGAATCAGGGTGGAGTAAATGATCACTGGGTCGAACAGGAAGACCGGCCCAGTGAAATTAAATTAACTCAAACATGTCAGCCGCTCAGAGACTGATTATTGTCCTCAGCCTTCTCACAAATCTCTCATTTGCCTCAATTTACTGCAAACGGAAAAAAGGACAGTATGGTAAGATTCCATTTTAATCCATATCTCTCAGGGAAAATGTAAAGACCCTGGTATTGTTGGGGTAATTCATCATCAATCTCTAATTTATGATTGAATATAATGCAGAATATAATGTATTAAATGGTTAGTTGACCCAAAAATGAAAATAATGTCATTTATTACTCACCTTCATGTCGTTCGACACCTGTAAGACCTTTGTTCATCTTCGGAACACAAATTATGATATTTTGATTAAATTCGATGGCTCAGTGAGGCCTCTATGGACAGCAATGCCATTGTAACTCTCGCCAAAAAAAACAAAATAACTACTTTTCAACAATATAGTGATGGGGCGATTTCAAAACACTGCTTCGGAGCTTTACAAATCCGATCAGTGATTCGGAGTGCCCAAGTCACATGATTTCAGCAGTTTAGACGTTTGATAGGAGATCCGAATCACTGATTCGATTCGTGAAGCTCTGAAGCAGTGTTTTGAAATCGGCCCATCACTATTATCGTGAAAAGTCGTTATTTTGTTTTTTTTGGCACACAAAAAGTATTCTCGTCACTTTATAATATTAAGTTAGAACCACTGAATGTTTTTAGTAGCTTTATGGATCTTGAGAGTTACAATGGCATTGCTGTCTATGGAGGCCTCACTGAGCCATTGGATTTCATCAAAAATAACTTAATTTGTGTTCTGAAGATGAACAAAGGTCTTACGGCTGTGGAATGACATGAGGGTGAGTAATTAATGACATTTTTTTTCATTTTTGAGTGAACTAACCCTTTAATTTTCAGCACAAAGTGAAAAAAAAGGGAAATTATAATTTTTTGTTTAAAAAAAGTAAAAAAAAAAAAAAACTACACACAATAATTAGTATGCTATATTAAACTACATTGTGTCTTCAACAAACATAACAAAACTCTCTCTCTCTCTCTCTCTCTCTCTCTCTCTCTATATATATATATATATATATATATATATATATATATATCAATCAGTCAATCACAAAGATTATTTTCAGCTGTGTTTAAGGTTTTTAATGTATCTCTGTACTGTGTATGTTGCAGTGTAAACGTTGCTGCTGCACTATTCCTTAAGAACTCTCTGATCTTTACTCCTAATTACCATCTTGATTTCCCTAGAGGTGTCTCGGCTGAAGTGCCGAATGCTCTTGATAAACAGAAGTTTGTTTCTTTAATTAATGTACAGATTTTTAAAACACACAATAGGCATAAAGGCAGCTGTGATAGTGGCTCATTCAGTCGTCTCAGAGGACTTTTGTGATGTCTGCATTAATATAAGCTTACAAGTTCCTTACAAGTGCATTTTAGTGAAAATTTCCCATTGTCTCATGTTTAGTCCGCTCAGTGGTTCTTAACTGCTACATACTGAGTAATACGAATTAGCAGCATAGTAGTTACTATAGGGTTAGAGTTAGGATTAGGGTTTGGTTTATGGTTAGTTGCATGTAATTATGTAGAATTTACTCTTATTACTACAGTTAGTACATGTAACAAATATAACAAGGACAGTAAAATAAAGTGTTACCAAATCTTCCTCTTAAAAGCTGATATACGTTGCAAAATGCAGTTATATACATGTGTTTTTAAATGACATACCATACACTTGAATTCCTTTTATATAAAGCTAAATATATATTTTTAGGGCCCAAGCACTGATTGTGTAGGGACCGTATTGGAATTGCTCTATTTCTTATTATTATTCTCCAAAATTCGCATTTTTGAGGGCCTAAACATGCTTGAAATCTCATTAAACTTTACACACACGTCAGAAGTGGTGAAAATTAATGGTGTCTCTGAATGTCCCCACAGGGAGGTCTTGCTAGCTTTAGCTCACTTCTGTGGACATTTAACACACACACACACACACACACACACACACACACACACACACACACACACACACACACACACACACACACACACACACACACACACACACACACACACACACACACACACAAACACACACACACACACACACACACTGTTGGTTATGCATATTCATGCTCTTTAAGTCTCCTAACAGGATGTCTCTAAAATAAACTACTGGATGTTGTGGATTGAATCACAGTCTGTTTCTATATCCCGTGTCTATTTGGATCAGGATCAAAGGCCTTGCTCAGTCAGGTTGATATTGAATGTCTTGGCTGATGCTTTAGGGACATTAGTGCTTGCTTTGCTTGAATTACTTGTTTCCTGCTGACCTAATGGAGTATTTACAGGGGGGCTTGGGCTTATTAGACACAGTTTGTGTCCAAGACATCAATGTTATGAACAAAGGCTTTGGTGACAGCATTGTAAAGAAATGTCTCGTTTAAGGGCCGCTGTTGGATTGGTAATTGCATTCTGTTATTCTTATGCCAATGGAGTTGAAAAAGGAAAGAGATTACAAATAAACATACATGGTCGTACCAGCAAATCTGTTGTTTTAGTATAAACTCATTAGAGTAACAGTATGAAAAGGGTCTGCAGAGCCTAATGATGTGACATTATTTGTAAATGTTGTCAGATGATGTCGTAGAGGTCACACATGTTTTGAATGTCTAAGGATAATGGTGCTGTCCTCCTCATTCTCTGGTCCTTCACAAACAATTATACAAAAGCAATTATCCAGCATGCATCAGTGAAGCGTAACACACTGTGATTTAGCTGCAGATTGGGATCTCTGTTGCTATCATCATTTTGTTCCGTTCTAAAAAATTACTCTCTCTGTATTTTTACGACTAACTACACAGGCGAATTAGCCCGCAGTTGAAGCCTGACTTCAAATATTCACTTTTGTGATAAGTCCTTTTTCAGCAGAACAGCCGATTTTTTAGCTTATTTCCTCCATTATACTATGCTCATCGATTATGTGTTCTCACAGTGAACAGACTGGGGTGGAAAGTAGACTGTGGAGGAATGATTCTTTACGGTTATGGTCTTCCAACAAACATCCATCAAAGTGGTTGCTCCCTGCGCTGGAGAGATTTTATATATTCATCTTCATCACCTCAGGATTTGAGCTCTTTTTTAATGGTTTACATATCCTGAAGCAAGGAATGGCAAAACACTGAGGGGAAACGAAAGCACAGGATGAGCCTCACCTGTATAGTGTTTGATCCATGTTTGGATTCAGTTTACTTTGTACTAGATCCCTGTCTCCATCAGGACATGAAGATTTTGGAAAAAAAAATAGATGAATGATTTCTGAAAGATTGGAGTAATGGCTGCTGAAAATTCAGCTTTGTTATCAGGAATAAATTACATTTTAAACATTTGGATCATAATAATATTTCATAAAAGTACAGTTTTACTGTATTTTTTAATAATAAAATGCAGCATTGGTGAGCATAAGTGACTTCTTTAAAAACCATTAAAAAATCTGGTCCCACTTTATATTAAGTGGCCTTAACTACTATGTACTTACTTCAAAAAATAAGTACAATGTACTTATTGGGTTCATATTGAATTGCAAAACACATTTGCAGCTATTGAGGTGGGATATGGGTAAGGTTAGGGAAAGCTTTGGTGGTTTAAGGGTAGGGGTAAGGTGTAAGGGATGGGGCAACAGTGTAATTATAAATGTAATTACAGAAATTAATTACAGATGTAATTACATGCAGGTGTTTTTAAAATATAAGTACAATGTAAAAACATGTATGTACACAATAAGTGCATTGTATCAAATGATTAATTTAAATGTAAGTACAGTAGTTAAGGCCACTTAATATAAAGTGTGTCCAAAAATCTTACCCACTCCAAATCTTGGAATGGTAGTGTATCTCTAAAATGACCATTAAAGCAATGCAATAATTCATGTCAGATTTTTTTAATTAATTCAAATGTTTAACTTTTGGGTCCTTTAAAGAAAATTCTACATACAGTAAGCTTCAATGAACAATATCAATTTAGAACATATAGTTTATGTTGCTAAGAGTGCTTGCTAAGGGTGTTGTGTAGGGATACACAGAACCGTTGGGTTTGGCATTTTATTCAGTAACATTAGGCATTTTGATTTATATGCTGTTTAATATTTGATGATCATGTTATTTTACATGTGCATATGCAATGCTTCTATCACAAGTTTCTGCTTCTTTTTCTCCTGTGTTTTAATCCTTCTAATCAAACTACCGAAGCGGTGTGTGTGCTTAATGCTAATTCCAGTAATCACCGGGTTGCTGAAGCGCCTCCCCCAGCATTTATCTTTTTTTTTTTTTCATCATAAAGGCAGACATATTGTTGCCATAGTTCCACCTTTTCTCCATTGCATAATTCCACCTAGCAGCAATACCATCGCCTCTCTCTCACATTTCGCCATGTTTGAAACTGTGTAGAGCTTCTGTGCTCCTGAAATTCGGCTGATATTGTATACTCTGAACTCAGCATTTGAATATTTCATTATAATTTTAGGTATATCTCGATCAAAAGATTGAGTACAGGTATAGGCCAAATATACTTAGGGCCAGATTTACTAACAGCTTGCAAAAGCGCAGACCCTCATTTGGTGTTAAAAAGCTACTTTCAGGATTTACTATAAACACGCAGTGAAAAATTAGCATAGAAAAGGTGTTATTTTTGTGGCTGACCTTATTGCACATGCATTTGTAGGAGTTTCCCTTTCAGATTCAAAATTTATGGGAGGAGAATATTTAAATGAATCACGCAAGGTGATTTACTAAGGTTTGCGCTAGTCAATTTATTGGTATTTGCAGCATTATTTACCGCCCAAAAAAAGCATATCTTAAAACAGACGCTGATTTGCGCTGCTCTTGATTGAGTTGGTCATTATGGAAATTATGCTTTTTTTGGAATTGCACTCTGTTTAGTATACCTTTTTTTTTCTGTTAGTATAAATCAAGTATACTTAAGTGTAATTTTAATTATATTTCTGAGCAGAAATATACTAATAGCATACTTCTTTTTTGTAAGGGAAGCTAAAATGCAATGTGTAGTGCATACATGTACCTGCAACCAAGCACAATTATACATTATGATACATTACATTAATGAAAACAATCTCTTCTAGTATCAAGACATTTGATACTAGAGCAAAGATGGATTTGTATAATGATGTGGGAATGATTAGCTAATGATTCGCTTGTCTAGGCTACTTGAGAAACTAGTGCTATATTTGCCCCATTCACTTATGTCCATTCATTGTAAAACCCAGCGCTGAAGAAAAAATCCAAACCTGTAGTGGAATGCATGTTAAAAAATCCTGCCAACCCTTGTCCGTGTGCAGCTGTGGAAGCCGTTTGGCATCTCTCACCTGACTCTACAGTGAGACGGTGAGTGTTCTCTAGTAGAAAGCCGTCAGACAACGTTTGTCTGTTCAGCTGTCACCTCAGCACTCCTGAGCTGGGCTTACTGACAAAAAGAGACAGACACATAACAGAGACAAAGAGACAGAACACAAGAAAGAACGAGAGGGAGAAAGACACGAGGGAAAAAACAAAGACAGACTCCCTGTGGACTCAGGTAATAGGCTGTCTCTCCAAATGACCATCAGAGTTCACTTCACATTGTGATGATTGCAGGTGAAGGAACGGCAAAGGGAGAGCGACTGAAAGACGGAGCTCTTATTCAGATTGAAATGTCATTCGGGAAAGGACATATGCTAATTCTTATGTTCTGTGCATTTAGTAAGTGCTATTTAAAACAGCTTCATGCTGTGCTTTGTGTTGTCAAGTTCAAACATAAAAATTCAGTCACAATAAAGTGAAAAAAAATATGTGTCCCAGAAGAAAAGCTGATCACTCAGATCAGCTTTGTCATAGCTCAGGAAATGTAATGAAGATCTCATGTTCCATCGAAGAATCAACTTCTCCGATGCTGCTCGTAAAATTGCTTTGGAGAAATATAAATAGACACAAATATGAGAATCTCAACATGCAGTAAGAGTATAGAGATATAAAATAAATGTGAAAAGCATACCTCTGATAAATTTGAATGTTTGAGGTCTGACTTTTGGTGAAAGACTAGAATTTCTCTTCAGAAATTTCTGTTTTTGTTTTCTGCACATTTAAGAAAGCAGATGTCTCAGTTTGTTCTCCATTTGATCTTATTGTCAATATAGAAAAACAATTGAGATATTGAAGAGATCCCATTTGTGATTTTTCATTCCCTTGGGATGTTGTTTGCTCCGTTTGGTTTTCTGGAATGTTAAAATCATCAGTCATTCACATCAATGCTTTGCTGACTTTTTATGACCTTTTATATCTATTAATTTGGTTAAAAGTAACTGGACTTTCCATCTCCAGACAACATTTTTAAAGTCACGAGTCAGGTCCTTGGTCCTTCATGGACACAGTGTACTGTAAATACAAAGAGAACATTTCTCAAAAAAAAAAAAAAAAAACATTTTTATTGACCTTTTAATATTTCATATTTTCAGTTTATCTGCAGTACTCTTTAATGTGATTTTTTTTTTTTTTTTATAACTGTAATGAAAAAGTTTCCAATCCTTTTCAGATGTCTTTAAATGTAAAATCAAGTCATTTTGCTTTCAGACTTAATTGTAGCAGACGTTTTGGTCTATTCATTTTAGTTAGGATAATTCATGCAATTCTATCTGTCTGTCTAACTGCAGAATGCTTGACGCTCGGTCAGCAGGTGGAGTGATGTTTAATATGCACTGTTCCATGTTAGTGATCTAATGTGAGTTAGGGACTGTCTGAAGACATATGCCATCTTTCATCACATCTTTACATGTGCACACATCCATGTGTAGCCCATCCGCCTCAGAAACCGCTGTGTGAGTGGAGCTCGCGGTATGATAAAATGAGACTGACACAGCTTAAATACTCCAATGATCCGCATTCCCCAACAGAAAAGAGGACCTGAGTGCCCCCTGCTAGTATGCAGGTGTCTGAATTACATGGAATGATTGTGAATTTCAAATTCTGGATTAAAGCTCCCGAGAGAGACTGTCAGAAGGGAGTACTGCATGCAAAGTCTGGCTAATTTTTAATTTTGACAGGCACAGGCTTCACACACTCACCGCTGAGGGGTTTTACTGTCTCCCCAACTTAGTTCAAGAGTCACAAAGCTTCCTTTGACAATAAGTATCCACAGAACAGCCAGTAAAATGCAATAGTTACAGTCCACTGGGTTCAATTTAATATGCAATTTACACACAGTTTTTCAGACATTGTTCTTTTGAGATGAATGCCCCAAAAAAGAACATCTGATGGCAAATAGTAGCAATAACTTTTACATTATTCCTCCAATGTATTTTCATGGTATAGAGGCCTCTCAACCCTTGTGAAAAAGAAGTGATTAATGTACTTGCAGGTAATATAATATTAATGAAATAAAAGTCCGCTTGAGTGTAGGCCTACTTACAGTACAATATGTATATACAAGACATACAAGTTTCAACGGAAATTAAATTAAAATATATTTTTTAGTTTACCATAAATGCTTGTCAGTACATTTGACAGTACAATGTAACCATATAAAGATGTACTACAACTTTCCATTTAATAAAAATGTAAATTATAACACTTTTTTTTTTTTTTTATTTCATTGAAATTAATATGCAGTTAAGTGTCTGAAAATGTTACATTCAGTTCACACTTAAGGGTTTTGTTTTAAATTATATTATTACCATAATAAGTACTCATTTTAAAAAGGTTAAAGTGCTACATTCTAAAGTGTACTTCTTTTTCGCAGGGTACGTTTTATGGCTACATTCACAACAACACTAACTGTACTATATCAACTGTATGCAACATGTTTTACCATAGGTTGGTCCTATGTCTCATATATTTGCACTATTGTATGCCATTTTGTAAGTAAATAAATTTCAACATAGCAGAGCTATTCAAAGTGCTGAACAGAGTAAAGAAACATAAAATAAAAACAGAGTAAAGCCAAACAAAACAGACAAATAACAAATAAAACAGGATAATATTAAAATGCCAGGGAGTAGAGATATGTTTTCAAATTTGATTTAAAAAATGATAATGGCGTAAGGCGGATGTCCAGAGGCAATTGGTTCCATAGACGGAGGGCGGCAACGGAAAAAGCTTTATCTCCCTTCGTTTTTAGATGGGAGCGGAAAAAGATAAAAGAGCCCTGTCTGAAGATCTGAAGTCTGGAAGAAGACAGAGGAGTAAGAAGATCATTAAAAGCTTTAAAAACAAACAACAGAATTTTAAACTGAATTCTAAAATAGATTGGGAGTCAATGAAGCGAAGCTAAAATTGGGGTTACATGATCATATTTCTTTGATCATATCATCTGGAGGTGTGCAAGCGATGACTGAGGAAGACCCAGATACAATGGGTTATAATAGTCTAAGCGTGAGGTATAACCTTCTCCATGTCTTGGAATGACAAAAACGATTTAAGTTTGGACATAATCCGCAATTGATAAAAACTGTTCTTAACAACAGAATTAATTTGTTTGGATAAACAAAATTCCTGGATCCAAGTCCAGGATGACACCAAGGTTTCTAACCTTGGAGGAAACTGGGGGGATTACCCTGCTAGGTGGAATTATGCAATGGAGAAAAGGTGGAACTATGGCAACAATATGTCTGCCTTTATGATGGAAAAAAAAAGATAATTACCCAGCTCCTTAATTTGGGGGGACCAAAAACAATGATTTCCGTTTTGTCCTCTTTAAGGGTTACTTCACCCAAAAATGAAAATTATCCCAAAATGTACTCACCCTCAAGCTATCCTAGGTGTATATGATTTTCTTCTTTCAGCCAAACACAATCAGGGTTATATTAAAAATATCCTGGCTCTTCCAAGCTTTATAATGGGAGTTATTGGAGTCCAAAAAAGTGCATCTATCGATCGCGCTATGTCTTACGTTATAATGTGTAGTATGTCACGTCATTGTTTATTACGTCGCTAAAGTTAATGCTTTTTGGACGTACGCAAAATGCATATGGCTGTCATGTCGGAAGCTCATTATTTAAAAAAAATAAAGTTTCAAATATGGATATTTGTCTTACACAAATGCATTGATTTGCTTCAGAAGGCCTTTATTAACCCCTCGGAGCCACGTGGAGTATGTTTTATGATTGATGGATGCAATTTTTTGGACTTCAAAAACTTATCCTCCAATCACTTCCATTATAATGTTTGGCTGAAAGTCATATACACCTAGGATGGCTTGAGGGTGAGTAAATTACAGGGCAATTTTTGTTTTTGGGTGAACTAACCCTTTAACCCTCTGGAGTCTGAGGCTGATTTGGGGCCTGGAGAAGTTTTGACATGCCCTGACATTTGTGCTTTTTTCATTTGTTCATAAACACATTAATGACACAAGTGTCATTACACTGTATTCAATACAAACTAGGCTACCATAATATATGAGGAACATGTATATACATGTTTGTGTTTTTGAAGGAATAACATTTATGCGTGGTTATTAGGGGTGTAACGATACGCTCAGCTCACGATACGGTACCTATCTCGATACGGAGTTCACAATACGATACGTATCACAATATTTTGAACAAAATTAAACTGAAATTCAAACAAGATTTATTCAAAAAACATTAACAAATTTCAATAATTTTTCTTGTTGTACATACAAGATCACATTTCAAGGTTTAATAAAAAACCTTCTGTATTCAGATCAACAGCTGAATAGGTCTGTCTGTCACTGAAAAAGAATGTTAAATTTAACATGAACTTAGAATTATGAATAGGGGCTGTTCAAATATCGCGTCTAAAAATGTGTGGAAGGCGCGGCTGCACCGCTTCTCCTTCTTTCCAAAGCACTTGCGCTCCAGTGGTGTCGGTTGTTGCTATGCAACCATGAACCGCGCTCTCGCAGAGGATCAGGAAGTTTCTGCAAAGGATAAATGATTTCTAGCCCTTGCATTAGCTTTACTATTAGATATATTTATGGAGATATATAAAATCCACCCTGTACAGCTATGATCAGCTGTTCGGCTGAGCTTTTGTTGTTTTGTTACGGAAAGGCCATAGCTGATCGGTTGATTCTTGTCACACGACCTGCGGTGCGCTTGCGGCATTCTGAAAAGTTGTGAATTGTTAATCTTGATGCGCCTGGAAAACGCACCGCATGCGCGTCGCGACCGCGTTGATCCTATTATGAGCGCGCCTGCCGCACGGCTACATTTGAAATAACTGACTTGCACGCGGAAAAGACGCAATATGTGAACGTCCCGCGGAACTTCTTAAAGCAAAGCATCGCAAGCATCTTTTGCTTTTCTGTGAGCACAGCTGTTGCTGTGGCACTGCGGTAAAGGAAAGCCATGACTTCTCACGCGACCAAGCAAGAGACTGACGCGAGAAACGTTTAAACCTGCTTGCAAGATTCAATGTGTGCCCGAAACACTTACTGAACTAGAGAGCTGATTGAGACACACCCTTAATATGCGGTGACAACCGGCTTCTCTCACTCCCACCTTGCAGAGTAGGCAGCTCAACCAATAAGATTAGACTGCCGTCATATCGTGAAAGCATCGCCATCATTCTACGATGCATATCGTAACATTTTTGCATCGCAATATATCGTACTGCGATAAATCGTTACACCCCTAGTGGTTATTGAAAAAATAAAAAGTGTCTGAAAAAGTCACTGAAATAAGGCCAAAAAAAGTATATTAAATCTGTGTTCATAAGACTTCTGGGTATTGGAGGTTGTAGACTAAAGTTTTTGCTTCAGAATTATGTAAAAATTATGCTGCCTACTTGCCTTTTTGTCAAGAAACACAGTATGCATGGAGGCATGTATCATCATGAATAATGGGTCATTTACACCTGAAAAAACAAAAGAATCACATAATAATGACCAGAAATGACTTGCATATTAACCCTCAGGGGTCTGAGGATTTTTGGGGCCCTGGAGAAGTTTTGACAAGGCCTTTCAGTCAGGTAGGGTGTGAAAAAACCCTCTGTAATCATGTCTCAGCTCAATTTAACCCTTGTGACATTTTTGTCCATTTCAGTTTTGTTTTTTGTTATAAGTGTGCCTTTGTTAATGCCAACTACATGAATTTTGGCTCAGGTGTTTATTTTTTATTGGAATTTTAATATTCTACCCTCATTTCCTTCAAAAAATCAATTTTACCCTCCGTACAAAAAATACTCACTCAGGACCTTAAGGACAATTATGTCCACATTGAAACCCATTAAAACTGCAATTTTTTAACCCAGGGCCATTTGACTATAAAATGATACAATATTTTCAAATAGTCATTCATTCTATAGGCAAGGCTTCAAATTTTACATTTTTACAATTTTTTACTAGATTGTGTCATATTTTCAAATTTGGCATATAAAATAAATACTCGCTTTATTTGTGTTTTCTGCTTATGCATATTATAGTCTATTACAGAGTCAATATGAAAATGCAGCTATAATTGTGTGGGAATATTGGTAAGGATGTCAGAGTGCAGTTTGCATGTGTTTACTGAAAATTTAATTTGTGTAATTAGTTTGAAAGAAATTATATCGTACTGGCAATCAAAAATCCCACTCCATGTATGAGTCACACCCTTGGCAGGGTCATAGGGTCATGTGAAAACTATGAAAAAGGTCAAAGAAGGCTTTGAGGTTTTCCTTTTTCGACCAAACATGCATCTTAACCCTTGATTGCACTTTTTCACTTGTTATTGTTTTTGTATGGAGATAAAAGGTATGCTTGAATTTGAAGTAGAAGTTCAGAAGCCCCTAAACACATTGTTTTAGTTTTCACCACAAGAAAATGCTGATTTTTTAGTCTGGTAGATATTATACAAAGTTTGAGTTCACACAGGTGTCCTCACAGCCAAACCTATAAATATGTGGTGCTTGAGGGGTTGATCATTTCATTGTTTGAAGAGACGTTACTCAGCAGAGGAAGCTCTGAAGCTAGTGCTGCCCACTGACAGTGAGCACACAGGTGCATTAGAAGCCGAGGATGTAAAGAAACCGATTTGTAAAGCGTTAAAATTCTGAAAATGCATGAATGTTTGGTATCTATGGATAGAACAGATGCTGGTTAAAAAATTGGCATCAGTGAAAGTGGAAAAAATATTAATATATAATATTTCTATGACAGTTTTTTGGCATGGACATTTTTGTCCATTATGGACCTAAGTGTTAGTTTTTGTAAAAAAATCTGACACTACATAAAAAATATAAATGCCTCAAAATTAATGTTGTTGTTCTTCATTGACCCACCCAAGAATATAATAAGCAAAGGAAAAAAATTCTGCTTAGCATTTAGTTTATGAAAATAAACTACTATTTTTATTTTTTTTTTTCATAAAAAACACCTATGGCATTATGTAAACAAACCAGCATTTAAAGGGTTAAAGTTCTTAAAATTAATGGATATTTGGTATCTATGGAAAGAACAGATGCTGGTAAAAAAATTGACATCAGTGAAAGTGAAAAAAAAATATTAATAAATCATATTTCTATGACAGTTTTTTGGCATGGACATTTTTGTCCATTATGGACCTAAGTGTAACTTTTTTTTGAATGCACAAGGGTTAAAATAATGGTATTCTATTATATTCTTTAAAATATAATGTATTTCTGTGATGCAAAGTGTCTGAACAATTATGTTACCTCTATGGCATTTCATATAGGTTTTTAGCTTAAAAGCATGCACATTTGGATAAATATTGATGGATTCTTATATGTTTATGTCAAATTTCTATACAGAGGAGTAATATTTATTCTATATATCATCACTATGAGTGCTGGATACTGTGTTTTCAATTCATACTTGCAGCCGGAGGGCACTCTCTGTGCACCTTTAGGCCACAAATCCATATAAAGAAGAAGAACCAGGAACTAACTGCATGTCTTCTAGAGATCGCTAATCATGGCTTTAACATCCAGATAAACACTTTGCAAGATAATAAATACACGATTGAGACAATGAATGCATGTATTGCTTCTGAATTTGCATCTGAATAGCGCTGGCTCCGTGGGCGTGGCCGCATTAGCGGATAATGAGCTGAATCACGGACTTCTGACATGGCTCTCTTTTCATACAGATTACATAAACACAGAATGTTTGTTTTCGATTTCACTTGCACGATTTAAAACCTGACATTTCAACATTTCTTTAGACATAAGTTTAATTTTTTTGTCATTCGTATTCACTAAGTTACAGTTCATTTTCTGAGAACTATCAGAATGGACTTTGTTCAGAGGGAGACGAGAGATCACGCATCGTGTTAGTTTTCTTTATTTTACAAAAAGCACAACATTTTGTTTTTACTCTGAGTGTACACAAATGAAAGAAGATATTCAACAGATTAAAATGGTGTGTAACTCTTAATTGTATGTGCAACATTGACGGAGTATTTTGAGTCTCTTTCACACTGGTTAGAAAAAAACGCGGTGGAATCGCCGGAGAAAGTTATTTGATAACCATTTTTTAATGTCCCAGATGCATTCCAACAAAGGTTGAATAGAATCGCCAGCTTTCAACGGCAGTATCATCAGCAAAAAAATGAAATGAAACTTTATGCTTTTTAATGATATCCCCCAGTTGACGCATATATAAGTTAAAAAGAAGCGGACCCAAAATAGAGCCCTGAGGTACTCCAATAATAATAGGAGCAGAGGTACTCCACTAGGAGCAGAAGATAAAGAGATCTCTACAGCAGTAATATGGGTAATGTGTTTACACTTAAATACACAGCTAGGCATAGTGCACTGTGAGTACCTGGATGATGTACTTATTCAATGATAAAAGAAACAAAAAATGCATTGTTGGACACTTGCCATTTCCTACGTAGTGCAGCTAAATATGCTAAAGCCAAGAGCAACACATGAGGTGCCTTCGAAACACATTTTCCTTCAAATGGAATAGGACACATGCTTCTGTATAGCAAAATAAATAAATATTATTCAAGTGCTACATTTGATACCACACTATCCTTATGCATTCTATGGCAAAGTACATAGTGTATAATGTAAGTGCACAGTGTATACTACAACTAAAGTGACCCAATACCAAAATGTGCAGTACACAACAGATCATGTTTACTGTACTTACGGCTCTACCTGACCTTCCGTT
The DNA here is from genome assembly GCF_024489055.1 of Chanodichthys erythropterus. Taxonomy (NCBI): domain Eukaryota; kingdom Metazoa; phylum Chordata; class Actinopteri; order Cypriniformes; family Xenocyprididae; genus Chanodichthys; species Chanodichthys erythropterus. Next base: position 25,436,698 of record NC_090229.1, read on the forward strand.
GCCAGTGTGCAATAACTGAACTGCAAGTAATATTAACTGAGATTTTAATATTGTTTTTTGGCTCATTATTTTCTATCGATGGCATTATTAACACAAAGTTGGATTCTCAGATGATAATTGGATGCCACTCATTGAAATAAATAAGCATAATAAGGTCATGTGAAAACAATGTGGAATAATGTACTAATGTAGCATACAAATGCAGTGTAGCATTTGAAATGTTTTACACAATATTTTTAAAAAAGAGGTTAGAGGTCAGAGGTCATACAGTGGGTATGTACAGTGCTAAACATTTTTTTTAATAGTCTATAATTATGTCTTTTGTTTTAGGTGAGGATTTTTATGAGCCATCTCCTTATGAACCCATGACGCCTCACCGACATTCAGATGCATTTCGCCTGGCGTCAATCATCTCAGGTAATTATCAATATTTTCATTATGTATACGTTGTGGCAATGTACAGTACTGTACTTTGTTGTTGATATTGATGGCTCCTTTTTATTGCCAAGTTCTTATATGAAACTCAAATTAATTATTATTATGTTCCAATACAGACCATTCAACATTTAAAAAGTTTATTCTTCCTAAATTTTTCTTTTAGCACATTCCAAACTTATTATAGAAGGAGAAAGGAAGATGAATTAGTCATTTTCCTTTCTAGGAAAAAAAGAAACAGGAGCAAGCGTTTATTCCAGTGAAATAAAAACCATTCTAGGCATTTGTCACCTTGGCATGAGTTAAGTTTAATGTTTAATTCACTGACAGCAGTCATTACAGACAGTAGAGGACAGAAATATTGCATACAATCCATTATCACAGCCTCACAGAGCCTGGGACAACCAGAATAACTCATTTTTATTCTGATCTGAAAAAGAAAAAAAAAAAAATAGCCAGTGAACGACAAATCTCATGCGCACTATAGAAAATAGTGAATTCAACAGGGTTTTCAGATCCATCTTCTTGCCAATTTGTTGCATAATACTTTTTTTGTGTCTTGAAAGGCCTGCTGTGAATAGCAGCTGAGGTTTGGAGTTTGCATATTTTCTTTCTTTCTTTGCACAAAATAAAAACATTGCAGCTGGGAAATGTGGACACGGCTTCCATTGGCTGATCGTGTAAACATTAGTTGATTGTGTAATTTCACAGAGAGGTGAGTTAAGTAGGGTTTAATGTCTTTGTTGCATAATTGTATGTATTGTTATGGTTATCACATCTTCAGTTGATTATATGACAACATAAAAGGGGAAAATGAGTTTGGAGACTGATTTAAAGGGATAGTTCACCCAAAAGTGAACATTCTATTATCATTTACTCAACGTCATATTTTTACAAATTATTCTTGCATTTACTGTTTCTTCATATCAAAGCAAGAGTCATTCCTACAGCAAACTTAAGGCTGTAGTTTCTCTCTAAAGAAGTCTCAGACATCACGCCCACGGACCATTGGCTGAACGTCTGATGCATTTGGCACACTTAACTTGAAACACTTCAGGATTTTCAAAGTCGTCATCTGGTTGGTTAAATTCTAGAGGATGTCTGGGAGACGTGTGTGTCACGTTCTTTAATGGTCCGCTGGTACGCCCCTAAACATGACGTGGAACAAAACGAATGTGGTTGGTTGCGTTACATGTCAGTCAAACATCCTCTTGGGCAGTCCTTGGCCAATGAAAGCTGCGATAGAGTCCAGACCTTCTGCCATCAGTCTGAAGGTCTGGCTACGCAAGACTACATTGCGTCTCACTCACAACCTTCACAGATTGAGATGGCGTCTTTTGATTTGATGTGAGAGCCCGAGTCATTATTCTAAACCGGCTGTGTCTGTTCATTTACTAAAGAGGATGAGAGAAACAAGTGGACCGCAGCACTAGCACTGACATATTGAGGGTAAAGCTGGCGGACCCGCTCAGCCCGTATCCGCTCCCTGGTGGGAATCTCTCCCAACCTGGAAGTGGAACAGCCCTGTGTGCCATATTTAGGATCAGACAACATTAATTGTGATCCCTTAGTGCTCTGACTGCTGTGATGCACAACCCTGGATTCATATATCACTAGAAGCACCATTGTGTTACTGATGTTTTTATATACACAGTAAGTGGATAGTATTAGCAAAGTAAAATCCTAAAACACACACGGGGGAATACACTAAGAATGAAATGCGTATTCATTTGTTAAAAGACACATTGCAACATGTGAAGTTACATACATGTGATTGTAACAACATTGGTTTGTCACATTCTGATATATGAAGTCAAATTATGAGAAAAAAGGACTCAATTGCAGGATGTAAAGTTACATTGTGATTTATAAAGTCAAAACTATGAGAAACAAATACACAATTGTGAGATATAAAGTAACTTTGAGATTTTGCACATTAGTTACATTCTGTGATATGAAGTCAAATTACCTGAAACATATCAATTTGCATTGAGATTTATAAAGTCACAATTATAAGAAACAAGTTCACAATTGTGAGATGTAAAATCGCATTGCGATTTTGTGAATTTAAGTCACATTCTGATGTATGAAGTCAAATTACAAGAAACTGTCACAATGGAAAGATATAATGTTGTATTGTGATTTATAAAGTCACAACTACAAGAAACAAATTCACAATTGTGAGATATAAAGTCAAATTGAAATCTTACACAGTTGAGTCTCATTCTGATGTATGAATCAAATTACAAGAAAGTCACAATTTACCATTCGCAATGTCACACCCCCTTTAGTTACTGTTGCTATGTCTGACAAGTCATGCCAATCTCTCACGCAGTGAAAAATACATTGCGTAGCAAAGAGGACACTGACAATGCGTCGTCAGACAAGACAAAGCAGGTTACTTTTGATATGAAATTTTGTAATTTTAAAGACATTCTTTGATATGTCGTGATAGATTGCTGTAGCGCCTCATCTCAAGTGGCTCGTGAACCGATCATCTCTTCCTACTAGTTTATTTCTAGAAATGTTACATCATTAGAAATGTTGTTTCAAATGTGGAAAGATGTCAGTACACACCATTTTTCAAGTTCAAATCCGCCTATGTTAATCTGCGATCTGTCGGACAAAATGGCGGATTCCGCATTATGATTGGTTAGATCGCCTGTCAATCAAACTTCTGGCGAAGGGTCAAATGCAAGATATAAAGTTGCATTGTGATTTATAAAATCACAACTATGATAAATATGAGAAACCAAAGACTGTTACTGAGTTTTTGAAATGAGTGCATGCGTAAGAACAACCCCCCTCCTTTCGAGGGAACGCCTAAAAAAACTGGTGCACGAATATTGGAACACGAGTGTTCACCACCGGCATTCGCTGTATCGTGTTAGTGGATTCATTATGTCGGACTTACCGCAGGTTACTCATAATCTGCAGTTTTTACTCCTGTCTCCGGACAAAAACATAGCATGTGGCACCTGTAGAGTGTGGAAAGTTACTGGAGCGCGCAGCCGCACTCGTCTCTCACAAGGAACGTCACGGCAGTGATTGACAAGCCAGAGGGCCAGTCGTTTACGAGATGATCGCGTAAATGATTGGCTGATGTTTTTAAGGCCCTACCTCGTGCACAGATGATGTATATTAATATTATTCCTTTCAGTGCACTTAATAAATAGTCTTTTATCAGTTATTAAAGACAGTTTCAAGTAATATTGCAAAAATGTATAAACCAAAACATCCTCTTTAGCAGCTTTAAAAGTCACATTCCGATATATGCAGCCAAATTAGTCAAAATGTCGCTTTTGTAAGATGTAGTTACATAGTCATTTTATAGTCACAATTCAAATAAATTAATTTACAAGTACAAGAAACAAAGTCACAGTTGCTAGATATAAAGTTTTATGAGATTTAAAGTATCAATAGCTAGAACAAAATTTGCTTGAAAAAACAGTTGCTGTGTTGAATACCTCTGTAAACTTTCCCCTCGCAAAGGTCAACAGTTCAAGATCTCAGAGCACCACTTTATGTTGTGGTTCACACTCTGTGTTCAATTTGATAGATATCAGGCCAGGGCAAAAAATATTTGTCTGCCTGAAATATGACATGACATAAGACTCTCTTCATGGGTCATTTCAGGTGTCGATGAAGACTCTATTAACAGGAGAATCTTCTCTCCTGCTCGTTCACTTTCTTTTTCATTTCTTTTGACAAATCCCTCAAGCCCGGTGAGCAGAAACACTTTCCAACAGAATAAGCCACTCGAAAAAGAAACAGATAAATTGAAGAATAGAAAAGGTAGAATATGAATAGATGAACCCTTTCAGGCACAGTGGTCTGTGAGAAATCAGCTATTATTTTCTTACTTTTCAATTTGCATTAAAGTAGGAATCTTTCCGTTTTGTGATATTTTATGTTTCTCCAAAGCTGGGTGTGCACAGTCTCTTGGAGATTCTGAAAAAAAAAAAAAAAACAGCAAAAAAAACAAAACAAGCTAAACTAGTTTGATTTTTTTGCAACTATTCTTGATGCTAACATCAACAGAGTTGACAAAAAATCATGCTATAAAGATAAAATATTGCTGTTTTTATATAGGAAATTAGGTGGATTTGCACAGCGACCACTGTGGATATACAGGAAATACCAAATCATATGACAAAATTGTGGTAAACATTTTGTGTTTGATCAAATTGAGCAATCTTTATAATACATGGTCAAATCATTCTTTACTGGGGAAAAAAAACAAAACAAAACAAAAAAAAAACTAAAAAAAAAAAAAAAACATTTGAAAGATATTTCAATCAGTGCACAAAATAAATATACACTCAGTGCAGTTTAGTGCTTTTCACTTTTAAATTTGAGTGAGAAACCACCTCAAAAATGCCTGCATAATCATGGATTTTAGTTTGATGTTTTTTTTACCCATTCATCCTGTTTGAAAGAAATAGTGACTGTGCCTGAAATGGTTTGAAAAGAGATTATGGTGGCATGAGACCATAATCTCTGCAGGTTCAGAATAATATGGTCGTACAGTTTTATTATGTTGATAGTGGCTTCCAGATTTACACTAGTTTCTGATCAAATCTTTTGCACCAATAAAACAGCATTCAGACTGACAGTTTGAGCGATAGCGGTCTCTTTTATAATCATTTCCTTGCGTTTAGTATCTTTGTGTAGTGTTTATTCGTTGCTGTAATGGAGGTCCACTCTTATAGTCACGGCCAACATTACTGTCACAACAGGCCGATGAAGAAGGTAATAATAGTGTAAGTAATAAAAGCAAGACTTTATGAGCTTTTTGCTCATATTAAAGTGCACACATGCACACATATATATGTGTGAAAAGGGAACTGGGGCATTGAGATTGACGATTTTATGATAATACACTTTACTTCATGCATAATGCAAATAAGAAATTAAAATATTGGCGTTTATCATTAATGTTGAGTTAAGATTAGATGAGTTATGCAATTTACCTGTTAAAAACACCTTAATCTTTGTGATTCACTTTGTCTTTATTGCCGCAAGCATTTTTCTATTCTGAGTTCAGCATTGGAAATTATTTGGTATATTTGCCAGGCTAAGTCCTTAGGGGAGATGAAGCGATAACTACATGCAGTGATGCTCCGACTGCATGCAGAGCCAATGATTCCTCACACCTGGCATTGGAAACTTTCTAGAGATTTCTGGCTGAAATTAGCAAAGACTGCTGAATATGTTCAGTTCTTATACCTCATGTTGATTTTCCAACTTACAAAATGTTGATTTTATATTTAGTTCATTTTTGAAAGCAGTTTCTTGACAAATTTGCAGTAATAAAGCACAACTTATTATTGTTATTTGTATTTTATTGAACAAATTGAGAAAATCCCAGTGACAATATCACCAGTGGCATATTCTCATAATATATAGTTAGATAAAATAAAATATTTACTTCTGTATAGATTACTATAATTAATAAATGTAATATGCATAAATGTGCACAAAAATATCAAAGGGAGTTTCTGAACTAAAAGTCAAGGGATCTGTTTGACAACAAATTTTAATAATGAACCCCTCAAAAAAACTGAAGAAATATGTATAACCTTTCTCATTTTCAATCTTGCAGCATGCATATATTGCTACAGAACATTATGTTTTATGAGAACACAACCATTCTGATAAACTTGTGCAAAACTGTAAAGATTTTTACAAGTTAGTGTAAAACATAACCTTCAGCCACTGAGACCAATTCCCTCATTCTCGCCCCCCTTCATTCCCTTCAAAGGGAAAACACTGTTAACACACCCAACACAACCTTAGTTCAAGACATTGTTATCTTCTCTCTTCTTCCTATTACCTTGCGCATACATTGTTTCTTTTCCCTTTACTGCTGGCTGTATTAACTGTAAAAGCACATTTGAAATTCATACTTCACTGTTGCCTTTGTGCCCCTTCAAGGGAGAAATGTAATGAGACTTTGTTTACCATGTGGCATCCTTGTCAGTAGGGAATGAGATATGGTCGGCGTTATACAAACAAGCCTGGGTCATAGCCACTGATTATTAAACCAACAACAAGACAGTGGCTTCGTGGTCTGTGCTGATGCTAAAAGTCTGAAGTAAACAGGTTTTAGACTTCAGAAGTGTCCACACAAAATCAAATGAGTCATAAAATGAGGAGTCAAATTTTCCTGGATGTTTTGAGATAAAAGAGTATTTATTATTACTGTAACTTTCAGCAGTCGAAACGTATTATTAGTAAAAAAAAAAAAAAAAGGCAGTTTACTGAAATTCACAGCAAAAACTTGTTCCTTCTACTTCTGCAACAGATAAATACATTTTGAAATGCCTACATATGCACATCATTGACACTTATTCTGTGTATTTTGAAACTCTGACCATATCATTCAATACATGACTCATTTGAATCTTTTGTTTTGATTCAGTGTTTTGGAGCGAGTATCAAAAACTGCCAAAGTAAAATGCAGTAAACAAGGCTTTTTTACGTCATAAGTGTTTTGAAACGTTTCAAAATTTCAATGGTTCATGTGACTTTGCAGTTTGATATGCACTCCTAACCACTGATTCGAAACAAAAGATTCATAAAGCTTCGAAGCAGTGCTTTGAAATTGTTGAATAAAGTCTTTTTTTTTTTTTTGCCGCACAAAAAGTATTCTTGTCACTTCATTGCATTACAGTTGAACCACTGTAGTCACATGAACTGTTTTAAATACGTCTTTCGTAGCTTTCTGGGCATCTGAAAGTGTTAACCCTTAAATGCATGACTATTTCACCAATCATTCTTACATATTCGGGTCTTTAGAGACCCAGATCTATATCTAACATGGATGGATCTCTACCTGTCGCGATAATATAAAACTCCTCTGATATTAGAGTAACAATTACAGAAGAATAAAATAAAGCATAGTTTGTTACCTTTTGGAGCGTGGAAGGGCTCATTTTGAGCAGATGTTTTATGTCATCACCACTGTCCTTGTCAGAGCTCATTTCCCAGCACATTCAGCAAATTATAGCTTTGAGAATACGTTTGAGATCGCAAATATGAGCCCAAACTACATAATTTTCAACATCTTCAAAATCAATATTTTGATCGCTTACAGCTTCACCAGATCCATCATGTGACAGTGACACTATATTTCATTGCTTTCAGTACTCTGCAGAAAATCGCTGAGCCATTTCACATTTTGCTAATGATACTTCCTATTCTCTCGTTTTCTGTCTGAATGAAACTTCACTCCATCGTGTATCAGATATTGCAAATATACGTACACTTATACACACCTTGGGTCGTTAGCAACCCTATACAATTTTTACAAAAAAATATTTTATAATTTTATGATTTTTTTTTCTTGTTATATTGTTGATAATGAATTGATTGAGGGATACTAAGAAGGTTGATGTCTATCTTTAAAAAATTAATGAGGAGGAGGGTAGTGAATGACATCCTGGGTCGATAAAGACCCAAGGTATCTTGCTGTCAATGGAGGCCTCACTGAGCATTCGGATTTTAGCTAAAATTTCTTAATTTGTGTTCCGAAGATGAACGAAGGTCTTACGGGCCTGGAGTGACAGAATTTTCATTTTGGGGTGAACTAAACTTTTAATATTAGTTAATACATTAACTAATGGGACCTTTTTGTAAAGTGTTACTCATGTATTTTTATATAGAAGCAATTAAATTCCTTAGATCAGTAAGAGGAATGAACATGGTAATAAAAAGCATATTGTGAGGTTTCTGTTGCAGAATTGTTTCACTAATATTAAGTGAACCCCAGGGACCCATTCTGTACAGCAGACTGAAAAAGTTTGGATCTCTCTTTCCATCGCTGCTTTTCGCTCTCTTCCTCTCTTTCCCAAATAAGTATTATAATAGAAGGAGATAATGAGTAATGAGAAGTAAAGAAAGGCTTCCCATTCTCCTCGCAGCAACAGTAGGAGCTAAAGACTTTCTAACGAGCTCACGCACCTCAGAGGAGATTACATCTAAACTGTGGCACTTCTCCTAATTGCAATCAACCTAGGCATTGCCAAGAGCTGTGAATAACCCAGACTGAACCTGGTGTCCCTTTAGTCGTCCATTACACAAACCATGCATTAATCACGCATTATATGCCTGTGAGTGATCTGTGTGGTAGCCTATGCTTAGTATGGGTATTTGCACATTAAATAAACCCACATGCCTTATAAACTCATACTAATTAATCAAATAATACTTGTTACAGATAGTATTTGTGACCTGTGGTCTACCAGAAGGTCATTTTTGGTCACAATTTGTTTTACAGGCTACAGAATTACAAGGCACCCTCCAGCATTCTTGCTGAGAGGAAGAAAAAAAAAAAAACAAAAAAAAACTGTAAATCCTTTTTATTCCTTTGTCACTTTCACTTTTTGTGACCCACATGGTCCTCTCTAGAGGAGGTTTGTGGTTTTCTATTTCTCTCTGATGTCAAATAAAATTCCATGTGTCATTCGTTGTCATGATTTGAATGTACATGTAAGAAACTTCTTGGTTAAATTCAATGAACAGTTGCACAACTTTTGTCATGGACTTGGGGCTACTGTGTATTCCTGTCTATTTGATATTTTCAGGATATCTGAACATCTCCCGATATTTTGTCCCATTTCCTTCTGTTCGGTTTCTATCCCTTCTTTAACCAGGCAAATGTTTGTGCATGCTGTGCTGCAGCATCCTCTGACCTCCAGACGCTGGACGCTTTTTTTATGTACATTCTCACCAACCAATTTCATACCTCATTTACGGCTTCTTCCTCCACTGTGAGACACAACTAAAATTGCTCTCTCACAAACACACACATACACACACACGACAAGAGAGCGAGGACTGCTGAATCAAATTTAGAAACACTCTAAAACCATACAGTATTTTTAGATCCGGGTAACCTTTGCTTGCCTCTCATTCAGATCATTGCAAATGGCTTTGTCGATTCAGAGCAAGAACTTTTAAAGGGTTATTATTATTATGGAAACACAAGATTGCACCAATTACAGGATACTTTTCCGACCTCGTAATGTGTCATTCTAAATAGCTGTAGATTATAATTTTCTTATTCATAATGTTCTTATTCAGTGTTTTTGAGATGTTTTCCAGGAAAAATATCTAAAGTATAAATAAATAAAAACCATCTAAACGAGATACATTTAAAACAATATTGCTATTATTGTTAATATATAGTTAGGTCCTTTACATGCAATCTGCAAGCAATCAGATTATTACCACATGGCACAAACTGATTGGCTTCTGCTGATCCTGCAGCAGATCTAACTTGCCAAGACCAAATACATTAACACCGCCTAATACTACAGGGCTGCTGAATGCTCGAATCTGATTGGTTGACGAACATTCTAAGGTGTTTTAAGGAAACGCATGGCTAAAGTAGTTCTAGGCAGGTCTTGACCACATTACAGTTCCATATCACTTCGCCAAATGATTTCAGTTATTTCAAAAGGTCCCTACAGCAGCAAAAGAAACAAACCCCGCAATGACACTGAGCAAGCAAATAAATATAGTAAACAATAGGATAAAAATGACAAATTATTGTCTTGGTTTTTGCCACAAAATATGTTTTATCATGTCCTGAAAGGTCATATTGTCTCTCCCGCACACACAATACACTATGGACACATATTCACACAGAAACATGTTGTCCTCGCTGCTCTGACAAATTTAGATTTAATTTTACATTCTACATGTTGTCACTTCTTCTTGAGTCTCTCCATCATTGTCCAACTCCGGTTTGAACATAAAAGGCTAAACAGTTTCTGACATTTTCAGTAAGTCTGCATGAGATAATAGGAGCTGCTAGTGCTAACACGAGCTCTTGAAACTCTGCCCTCTTCTTAGGAGCAGCAGCTCATTTGCATTTAAAGGGACACACACAAAGGGTTTTTGCTCACCCTCACAAAGTGACAAATTTAACATGCTATAAAAAATGATCTGGGGGGTAATTGAGCTAAAACTTAACACACTCTCTGGGGACATCAGAGACTTATTTTACATTTTGTAAAAGTGGCATTATATGACCCCTTTAAGGACAAAAACCTGACAAATGAGTCTTGAAATGGTTGTATTTTCAAATTCAAAGAGGTTCAGTAAATGTACTTCTGGAGTTTTTTTTGTTTTTTTTTCTCTCTTTGGGGAGTGAGGTTACGAGGACGTGAGGCTTCATGCGTTGATTGCACTTGCTTTAAACTGTATTGATTGCATGCAGGACTCCCTCCAGTATTTAACACTCTGAGGTCTGACGGTATCGCCGGCGATACCACCGTGGTTTTTTTCTTATCAGTGTGAAAGAGACTCAAAATACTCCGTCAATGTTGCACATACAATTAAGAGTTATACACCATTTTAATCTGTGGAATATCTTCTTTCATTTGTGTACACTCAGAGTAAAAACAGAATTTTGTGCTTTTTGTAAAATAAAGAAAACTAACATGATGCGTGATTTCTCCTCTCCCTCTGAACGAACTCCAATCTGATAGTTCTCAGAAAATGAACTGTAACTTAGTGAATACTAATGACAAAAAAATTACACTTATGTCTAAAAAAACGTTAAGATGTCAGGTTTTAAATCATGTAAGTCAAATCGAAAACAAACCTTCTTTGTTTATGTAATCTGTATGAAAAGAGAGCCATGTCAGAAATCCGTGATTCAGCTCATTATCTGCTAATGCGGCCACGCCCACGGAGCCAGCGCTATTCAGACGCTAATTCAGTCAATACATGCATTTATTATCTCAATCGTGTATTTATTGTCTTGAAAAGATTAATTAATATGTTTATGAACAACTGAAAAAAGCACAAATGTCAGGGCATGTCAAAAGTTCTCCAGGCCCCAAATCAGCCTCAGACTCCAGAGGGTTAACTGTAGCGAAACTTGAGCTCAGAGGCAATCTGTTATTTCATGATTCAATATCTGACAATTGCTTGTATTTGCTTCTAGCAAGGATGCCAATGGTAAAATCAGAGTCCAGATCTCCATAAAATGTATGAATCTGTAACGCAGATGAGGCTTGTCTTTAATAAGTAAGGATATGTTTGATGTAAACATTCCCATGTCTTATTAATGACAGCCTTCTGAACATGCGTTATTAATCATTACTTCGTAAATACAAGACCTCTGAGCAATGATGTCTACTCTGAAACCAAGATAACTCCCTACAAACATCAAGATAGTTATTAATATCAATCAGATTCAAAATATCTTCAAAGGACTTCATAAAAATCCCTAATGTCCTTTGCTGCCATAACACATGGTAATTTATATGCATACTCCCTTTTTATTTACATAAATATTATATTTCCACTCATTTAGAGTAAACAGTTCAGACATTTAGATCATTAGCACTTTATTCATAAGTAACAAAACCCCGTTCGGAATAAAATTCATCTTTTACTCTCCACAAGGGGTCTGATAAACCATCTGTTCTCAAAGTTATACCAACACCCACTGGGTTTTATTAGTTTCTCTCTCTCCTTCTCTCTCCAATCACCAGAGCTGCCGTCAAGGCTGGAGACGCCATTAGGGCAACATATCAATGCCGACCTTCATACACTTTTAGAGGTCCAGAACTTCCCCCCAGTCTCCAGCTGATAGTTCCCCAATCCCCTGAATGCTTCTTTCAGCTTCCTTCAACTGAACACTTACAGGCGTCACACAGCTGGATACATGCCCTTGTTTCCCTTTTCCCACTTTTCTTTATCTTGATTGTTCTTGTTGGAGTTTGCACAGCATATACACAACTTGAAGTTTCAATAATGCAAAGGTTTCAGTGGGGTTTTAGATAATTCATTTAAACATCTTTTGGTTTTAGCAAGGGTACAGCTAATGTTTCATCCCCATTCATTTTTCAGGACCTTGCTCAGCGAAAGGTCGGGATTACATGGGATTATCCACAGCGAAAGTGCTCTGCCCATTCAAACTCAGGGTGCATGTGCAAATTTTTGAGCCAGAGGGATTTTTAGTGTAATATCATGTGTTTAATGAATTATATATATATATATATATATATATATATATATATATATAGATTATATATATATATATATATATATATATATATATATATATATATATATATAGATTATATATATATATATATATATAATATATTGACATTGATAATAATAAGATATTTTTCTTGAGCACCAAATCAGTATATTAGAATGGACGCTGAAGAAATGGCTGCTGAAAGTTCAGCTTTGCATCACAGGAAATTATATCTGGTCCATATAAACTGCGAATGCTCTGCATACCCAAGGCATTCTTGGACTCACTAATTAATAATAACACTATACATTACTATACATTCCCTTGTTTGAGGTGTACCATAAAGCTTGCATGATAAAGTTTTGTTAATATGTATGTAATTGTCCCTCATTTATTTATTTGCCAACTGACGGTAATTTTCTTCAAATCTGCCAGTTACAGAGGTTTTCAGGTAAGCAGATCCACAATAGCTTTTGGCGCCTACGGTCTGTTGTTATGTATCATTATTATTGTTCCGCGTTCTCATTGGTTTGCTGGTATAGAGGATTACATGCGCAGGGACTGTCCGTAGATCGCTCGCCCAAGTGGAAAAATATACTGTTGCTGCCAGATCTCAATCAATGAAAATCATATTGTATTTGATACAAAACTAACTAGACTAAATCAAATCACTGAAACTATTTTCATAGTATTTAATTTTCTCCATTGAGATATTTAATTTTTACAAAACTTACAAACTGTTAAAGACAGACCTGCTGTAAGTAAACCTACTGTAACTATCGAAGGTTGTTAATCAGTAGCGTAGTCTATGTGTTTGTTAAAGTAATCGATTTGCTTTATTTCAACTTTTTTTTTTTTTTTTTTACCCTTTGACGCGCACGATCACACCAGTGTGATTAGAACGTTCAGTGCATCACGTGATCAACTGTCGATTTAAATGTGCTTGCGCGCTTTGGCTGGCGCTAGTGTTTTCAACCGCATAATGTTTATTTTAGGTTTCAGACATTTAAATACAAAACAATACATTTAAAGTTTGTAAAATACACAATGATGTCTATAGAAGCGGCAATAACAAGCCTTTAGACGACAAGTTTTATTCATGTAAGATACACATTGTGTAAGTAACTTTAATGTTTACTCTATTCTTCTCCCAGTTCACCGGCTCACTTACTTTCATGTATTTCGGGAGAAGTGGATGAATTTGCGTGTTGTAAATCCAACAGATCTGATTCTCTGCACAAACTAACATGGCGGCGCAACGCGAAACACAAAACACAAAACACATCCACTTGCACATATTTGACAATCGGAATATCAGATATTTCATGCTAAATTTTATATTTATATATATATATATATATATATATATATATATATATATATATATATATATATATATATATATATATATATATATATATTTTTTTTTTTTTTTTTTTTTATAACAGGCTACTAATATTTATTACATTATAGTTACTTTCAAGTCTTAATTTAAAAAATACTTAAGTGGCATCTAGCAGAATTACAAAAATAGGCCTACAGCATATTTTGGAAACACCCCTTTCGCTCGCCGCCCTTCCCTCAACTCAAACATCACAAACACAGCTCTTACGGGTGCTTGTGAAGGCATGTTTCAACAGGTAAATAGGCTACTTTCAATAAAAGGTCCAACCAATGCTATCTCATGACCATTTCGTAAGCATTTTATGAAGTGGCAACTCATAAAATACATACAATTTAGCAAAAAACGTACGAATTTGTATGAGTGAAGTCATACGAATTCGTGTGAATTAGTCACTTCAAAAAATACGTACAAATTGCCGTGAGATCAGGTTGGTCCAACATATTTACTCTTAGCTGTGTTGCTACGTGTCATGAGACTAAGCAAGTAGCTCTCCATTAAGAGCGAACGCGTCTCGCTTATTACAAACCGATCCAACGTATCTGTACCAGGCAAATTTTTGCACTACCCACATGACGCATCATCCAGCATACCTGGTTAATTGTCCTCAGGACCAAAATGTAGTGTTTGTTCAAGTTTCAGGCCACTTCCTGTACATAATGAGGACATCCAGCTGTGCAAATAATTCGAATCACTAAGTAAACTTTTTATTTTATTTTATTGAAAATGTAAAAATGCAGGATTATGTTTAGGGGTGGGGTTATGATTAGGGGACAGAAAAAGCCCAGTATTTAAAAAAAATAAATAAAAAAATAGGTCTGTGAAAAGTCTTCATAATGAAAAGTCTGTGTGTGTGTGTGCTTTGAAAGCATCCCAATTGGGACACCGAGTTGGAATCAGATCAAAGAGTTCACTGTTGTGCTGGAGTTGTCCAATTCATCAGACAAGGAGTGTATGTGGGACAGTGCATCTGATTGTCTCTTTTTTCTTATGCACACCCACTCTCAATTCCCCTCTCACTCTCTTGATATCATTCTCACACACAAAATAAAATCTCACTTATCTTTCTTGCTCTCCTCTCATAGGCATACATTCTGGCACAAGTAAAGGCCAGCCACACTGCTCAGATCCCAGCCGCCCATGCAACCCTTGTCTGGACGCCACCAAAGCCTGCAACCTCAATGAAAACTGCAAGCGTCAGCGCTCCAACTACATCTCCACCTGCACCCGTGCGCAGACGCAGGGCCAGCAACCCTCACAGTCTCAGTCACAGGACAGCTGCAACAGAAAGCGCTGCCATAAGGCCTTGCGTCAGTTCTTTGAGCGTGTTGACACGCAATACACCTACGGGCTGCTCTTCTGCTCCTGCAAGGACCAGGCCTGTGCTGAGAGGAGGAGACAGACCATTGTGCCCTCTTGCTCATACCTGGAAAAGAGCAAACCCAACTGTCTTCAATTGCGCAACACCTGCCGCCTGGACGTCCACTGCAGGTAGGCAAGTCAATGCGTTTTATAATGTAGACCTGAAATGAACTGACATTTATTCATTTAGCAGATGCTTTTATCTAAAACCACTCCCCATAGCTAAAAAAACAAGTGATTCATCCAAAGAAGCCCTTAACGTAAAAAAAAAAAAAAAAAAAAAAAAAAAAATGTCTGTTTCCATAAATCTGTAACTCTTAAATCTTTATTTATAACCATAGCTTTCCCACAATGTCGCTATGGAACAGTGACCACAAACTTATTACAGGGAAAATCCCCTTGGATTTGGGGTTACAGGGATAGTTCATCCAAAAATGAAAACTCTGTCATTATTTGCTCTTCCTATGCCATTGCAAGTCTGTATTACATGTTTTCTTCTATGGAACACAAAAAGGGACATGAATAGAATGAATTGAGACTTCAAAAAGCTTCAAGCTTCAAAAAGGACAAAAAAGCAATATATAAGCACCATAAAAGTATCATACAAGTATGCCATACAACTTCTGTGGTGTATTTGATATTCTGAAGTGTTAGCAGAAATTTAAGTCATTATTGACACAAAATCTTAAAGGTGCCCTCGAATGAAAAATTGAATTTATCTTGGCATATTTCAGTACATGGAAATGACATACAGTGAGTCTCAAACTCCATTGTTTCCTCCTTCTTATATAAATTTCATTTGTTTAAAAGACCTCAGAAGAACAGGCGAATCTCAACATAACACCGACTGTTACGTAACAGTCAGGATCATTAATATGTATGACCCCAATATTTGCATATGCCAGCCCATGTTCCCAACATTATAAAAAGGCATTAGACAAGGACAGCCAGTAACGTCTGGATCTGCACAGGTGAGTCAACAGACTAGGTAAGCAAGCAAGAACAATAGCGAAAAATGGCAGATGGAGCAATAATAACTGACATGATCCATGATAACATGATATTTTTAGTGATATTGGTATATTGTCTTTCTAAATGTTTCGTTAGCATGTTGCTAATGTACTGTTAAATGTGGTTAAAGTTACCATCGATTCTTCTGTATTCACGGAGACAAGAGCCGTCACTATTTTCATGTTTAAACACTTGCAGTCTGTATAATTCATAAACACAACTTCATTCTTTATAAATCTCTCCAACAGTGTAGCATTAGCCTTTAGCCACGGAGCACAGCCTCAAATCCATTCAGAATCAAATGTAAACAATATAAGGGGCTGTTCACACAGAACGCGTCTTTGCGTCTAAAAACGCGACGCTCAGGAGTGGTTTTAAAAAAAGAGCAGCATTGAACACGAAGGTCTCGAGACGCGCTTTTGAGCCGTGATACAATAACGACAACGACTTTTACGGCGCTGCCTGTAAAAGTTGAAATTCTTTTAACTTGACACGGCGTCTAAAAAACGCAGCGCTCATGTGTGAGGCGCTGCAAAAGACACGAGACGCGAGCGTAACGGTCATGCACGTCCGTCAAGCGCGTGTTCACATAGGAAAACAATGGGAAAGTAGCGCATTGGAATAGAAAAACGCGTTCTGTGTGAACGGCCCCTAACAGTATACAATACTCACATAATCCGACGCATGCATGCCGCATGCATGACGGACGCTTTGTAAAGATCCATTTGAGGGTTATATTAGCTGTGTAAGCTTTGTTTATGCACTGTTCAAGGCAAGCACGAGCTCCGTGGGCAGGGAGCATGAGAATTAAAGGGCCAGTAGCCCTGAATCGGCTCATTTATAATGATGCCCCAAAATAGGCAGTTAAAAAAATGAATTAAAAAAAAAAAACTATGGTATTAGGTATTTTGAGCTGAAACTTCACAGACACATTCAGGGGACACCTTAGACTTATATTACATCTTTTAAAAAAAGTTCTAGGGCACCTTTAAAAAAATAAATGACTGTATTATATGGCTTCATAATACTACTTTCTTTACTCTTTATATATGTGCATGATTCTTGCTAAGTTTATAAAAATATACATGTTCATGTTAGCAATACGGTACGAGAGGCTGTGCTGTATCGTGAATAAGTCACGGCTGAACGCGGGCACAACACGAAGCAGATACAGTGCTAGCCTCGAGTACCTTATTGCTTTTATAAAACGGTTACCACACAATACAAATATACAAATATTAAAGCCAAAAATATGTATCACTGCAACTTTTATGAAGTAAACTTTCAAAAAGACTACGTCCACACGAAGCTGGAGCTTACCCTAAACCTCTCTCTTTTTTTTTTTTCTCGTATCAAAAAATATCTGCGTCCACGCGAAACCACTGAAACGACTCAAAATGATGTAATATACATGCCAGACTATTATGTGGCACTGTAATTCTGCCACAGAGATACACTTAAAGCAGCAAACAAGACTTGGAGCATGTGCATAAACCTTGCGCGCTGTATACAAATTATAGTAAAGCTTAGAAATAACGCTTTATTTTGGCTCAGTAGCTTCTGCAGCACGAACACAAGCATCTAGAGTCTGCTGTTGCTGTTTTGTGCTGTTAGCGCCGTCTGACTAGGGCTGACATGTGGGGTGATAACATCATCCTTTCAGAAAATATACGGATAGGCCGTCCAGACGAAAACGCAAAGACGCCATTTTCAGATTTATCCACTCTGGGACCCGATTTAAAAAAATAACGGTTTCACCTTTCGAAAACGCCAGATCCGTGTGGACGAAACGCCTATCCGATACAAAATTTGTGAGTTTTCGCAAAAACGTGTCTTCGTGTGGACGGGGCCTAAAAGCCTTCCTTCCGCTGGAGAAAAGTAGTCCTTGACTGTGAACAGCAACAGAAGTTACATTAATATGCCATTAGATGGCGGCAAAGACTGTCTTTTTTACATTGAAAAGACTGAATTGTTGTGAACACGGAACAAGACGCAACTGACAAATGCTTTGACTAGCGCTGTCAGTCACAGGAAAACCCCTTAACTGTTAAAAGGACAAGATAATACATCGGACATTTAAACAGATTTTTTTTTATTATGAACATATGACTGACCTGAAGGAAAATGCTAAATCTGGATGCAGGTAATAAACTCGCTCAATCGATCTCTTTCTCACAATACTCTTCTACATAATACAGTAAGCTTCAATGAACAATATCAATTGAGAACGAACAGTTTACGTTGCTAAGAGTGGTTGCTAAGGGTGTTGTGTAGTGATACACAGAATCGTTGGGTGAAGCGGTCATAGCTGTTTTATTATGAATAAAACACAGCTATTGACTAATCAGAATCAAGGACAGGAACTAACCGTTTTATAACAATCAATTTCACGTTAGAGGATTAGGATTAAAGCCATTTCAAGATATTAAAAGATGTCCAAGATATTCTACAAAAACTTCACTCTTTGGTCTTAAGGATAAAAGAAATTCATGTGGTTTCAAACAGCTTTTTGGATGAATTGTTCCTTTAAGTGCCTTGCTCAGGGGCCTTAGTAGTGCGTTGTGCTCAAGGGCTCAATGATGTAGGCTCACGGCTCACTCTTTGCTGAACCAGCATCCTTTCAGTTAACTGTTCTGGTTCTTTAACCACAGCAGCATGCCAGAAAACAGATACTACATTTGAAGTACCTGTTAAATTGAATGTAAAGTAAATGTTTTTATATTAACATACCTTGCACTAATTTTACATTTGATTTTTTTTAGGTTATGCCCAAAGCGTTTAATGTTGCTTTAAAATTAAAGTCTGCTCTTTCCCTCCACCATATTCTATTAGTGCCTTGAGCCTTCGCCAGGAAAGTAATTGCAGACATTTTAAGAACCTTCTATTAGAAACAGAAGAGACTTTCTGCTTAATTGACACGACAGTGTTCAATTAGGCTGAACCGAACATTAGTACATCACTTTTACTGTGTTTCCCTGTGATTTAACAGCCAACCGTTTTTATTAACACAAGCTTATCCACTACCACTTACCAGTGGACCATTGCTGGATTACTTTGTCAATGCCTGTCAAGAAATCAGGCCTCTGTAAAATGAGAGGGTTTGTACACACAGATTATTATATATATATATATTTTTTTTTTTAAGTTTTTAAGCTTTTAGCTTAGATTTAGTAGAGTTTTCACATTTCAGTTTATTTCATGTTTAAACATTTTAGGGCTGCCAATGTTCATTTAAAATAATTTTTAAAATGTTTAATGCTGTTAAATATTCAGAACAGTCTAGTGTTACGCAGGTGGATTGTTCACATTTTCTAATATACATGCATCAAAAACTAAAATTAATTTGTTTTAGTTAGTTTTATAGTTTCATTTTAGTTTAGTTAAAATGCATTTAGTTCAACATTTGGTGCTGATACACTGAAGGAATGGAAGCCTGATCATTCACAAGCCTGAAAGGGTCATGCTTATTATATGCAAATTACAGAAGTGGCATCGAACATAGATTTCGCTTTTAGTGCACAGATACCGTGAAACATCCCGACGCTTAATCCGTGGCTGTGTTGGAAGATGTGGGAAGATGAGCAGTTATCTGTAATTCTCTGCAATGTAGCTGAAATAGCCACATAGTGTGAACAGCTGATATGTCAGAATATTGCATTTCAAAGAAAACTATTCATTTGATTTGATACACGTTAATGTCTTTCACAGACTAAGACAATTTGGTCTTGTAATGTTAACATGGCCATTGGTAGTAATGTGTATTTAGCAATGAAGATAAGTTCATTGAACACATATGCATAACCAAATAATCGCTGAAGCATTAATGGCTACAAATTATATTAATACACCCTCCAACGATTGAAAATACGTAATCACGCAAGGACACACATGAACACATTACTTATAGAACAGAACACACTGTTCCTGTTGTTGCTTTTAAATAAGTGAATGCGTAGTTCATGTGCTCAATCTGGGAATCATCTGTACTGCATGTTTCCCTGCTGATTTTTAACTTTGAAGCTGTATGAAAGCACTTTGAAGAAGAGATCAGAGATATAAGTTGACTAAGGATATGAAGCAGCATTAATGAGGATTTTTAAGAAGACTGATTTGTTCTTGTGTGTCGTGGATGTGCAATGTTTAGCATTAGTGCTCTGCTGCACCCGATGTATGCGAACAGTCATACAGTCAGGACTGCAGAGGATGGACATAATTCTCTTCATTGCTCTGTGTTTTTGTGTGGAGGCACGTCTGTGGAGGTGTTTATGTGGGTGTGTGTTTATGTGAAATAAAAAGACAGATAATGTAGGCGAAAAGGCATCTCTTCCCTCTTGTTGACTGCTTCGTGTTTAGGATCAGTGAATCGCGGCAGGATTTACTTTTTCACACTACCGCGCAGACCAGTAGTGTTGCCAATTATATGTACAAATATTATTTATAGTGTAAAAAATATTGCAAATCATAAATTACTGTAAACAGAATATCCATATTTTGTTGGACTGTGGGATCATAGCGTAAATAGCTTGGTTGTGTTGGAAGTCACCATTGTGGTGATTAGTGTTCATTTTGACTTCAAACTGTTAAAAAAACTTAATAAAGGACTTTTAATCATAATTATATATATATATATATATATATATATATATATATATATATATATATATATATATATATATATATATATATATATATATATATATATATATTAGTTCCTGTCCTTGATTCTGATTAGCAACCAGAATTAGCAAGCACTCTTAGCAATGTAAACTGTTCGCTCTCAATTGATTTAGTTCATTGAAGCTTACTGTATTATGTAGAAGAGTATAGACCTTTTCACACTTCCTTGTTTTTGGCTTCTGGAATGATCCACATTGGGTAAATGTTTTTCCGGTTACAGTGACAGATAGCCTCAATCAGAACCAGCTTGGGAATCAGAGTCGTTTTACGAATTAAATGTCATGAAAATGTTTGAATGTTCTTGGTGAATTATTGGTGATACTACAGAGCTCTCATTAAGAGCTAAATTTAATAAATAATTCAAAGTGATGGCGGTTAAACTGGTTATATTCTTTGTGTCTGTTTGGCGCAGCTGTGCATTATCACGCTCTATGTGCTGTAAAGATAGTGTCTGCGTCTAAACGTGCACACTAGCCATCCTAAATAGTAGTCTATGTGACATTAGTAATATTTAGTACTATTTAGGGTGGATAGTATGCACATTGGGATGTATTTTTAGCGACGTGCTGAGCTCCCTTATCACGCAAGCCTGATCCTCTGATTCATAAAAGAGGACCCTGGATATTTCTGGATATATATAAACACTTCAGTCATCTCTCACTCATATTTTCCTGTCGTCACCATCATAAAGTGTATATTATGCACAGTATTATTGTGCTGTTGCAAGATTAATGCAAAGACTGATAGTTGTGTACAGTGTGGTGTTGGAAATTAATTATGTCTTACTAGTTTAATCATTTTAATCGATCAGGATATAACATATGCTTGAATGTGGGATGTAATGCCATATGAGATTAATACATGCTATATATATTTTAAAGGTGCCATCGAATTGAAAGTTGAATTTACCTCGGCATAGTTGAATAACAAGAGTTCAGTACAAGGAAAAGACATACAGTGAGTCTCAAACTCCATTGTTTCCTCCTTCTTATATAAATCTCATTTGTTTAAAAGACCTCCGAAGAACAGGCGAATCTCAACATAACAAGTAATCTCAACATAATACGTAACATAACTGTTACGTAACAATCGGGATCATTAATATATGTACGCCCCCAACATTTGCATATGCCAGCCCATGTTCAAGGCATTACACAAGGGCAGCCAGTATTAACGTCTGGATCTGTGCACAGCTGAATCATCAGACTAGGTAAGCAAGCAAGGACAATAGCGAAAAAGGGCAGATGGAGCAATAATAACTGACATGATCCATGATTACATGATATTTTTAGTGATATTTGTAAATTGTCTTTCTAAATGTTTTGTTTAGCATGTTGCTAATGTACTGTTAAATGTGGTTAAAGTTACCATTGTTTCTTACTGTATTCATGGAGACAAGAGCCATCGGTATTTTCATTTTTAAAAACTTGCAGTCTGTATAATTCATAAACACAACTTCATTCTTTATAAATCTCTCCAACAGTGTAGCATTAGCCGTTAGCCACGGGGCACTATCAAACTCATTCAGAATCAAATGTAAACATCCAAATAAATAAAATACTCACATAATCTGATGTATGCATGCAGTATGCATGACGAACACTTTGTAAAGATCTATTTTGAGGGTTATATTAGCTGTGTGAACTTTGTTTATGCAGTGATAGAGAGCTTGGGAGGGGGCAGAGAGTGCACGATTTAAAAGGGCCGCAGCATGAATCGGTGCATTTCTAATTATGCCTTTAAAAAGGCAGTTAAAAAATGTATATATAAAAAAAAAATCTTTGGGGTATTTTGAGCTGCAACTCACAGACACATTCAGGGGACATCTTAGACTTATATTACATCTTGTAAAAAAACATTCAATGGCACCTTTAAAACGTATTAAACTCATGTCAGTATTGTTTATCTCACGACTTTATATCCCCCATTGAAGTATATATTGGGAGTTAATTTTTTTTTATGAATAAATGTTCATTGTACGTGATATGATCAGGGGAATTACTGAATGAGTAGCTGCGTAGCCTCTACTGACTATAAATCCACCTGCCGCAAATTCGAGCAATGGTTTGAGTGGCCGTATAAGCTACAAACAAGTAAAAAATAATTTCTTTGTAGATTATACAACAGCAATTTGGAAAACAGACAAAACAGAAAAGGTATGAAGCGATATTTGAGAAAAGAGCCTATCAATCTAATAGCCATAGATGCATAGCGGAACTAACCCCGCATCACGTGATTTCCGATTCTTGTGAAAAAGGTCTATTGTGAGAAAGAGACCGATTGAGAGAGTTTATTACCTGCATTTAGATTTAGCATTTTCCTTCAGGTCAGTCCTATGTTCATAATAAAAAATCTGTTAAAATGTCCGATGTATTTTCTTGTCCTTTTAATAGTTAAGAGGTTTTCCCGTGACTGACGGCGCTAGTCAAAGCATTTGTCAGTTGGGTCAGTTGTTCCGTGTTCTTGCTCAATGTAAAATTCTTTGCTACTGACTTACGCACTCATAAAGACAGTCTTTGCCGCCATCTAAAGGCGTAAAAATGTAACTTCTGTTGCTGTTCATGGATAGGGACTACTTTTTCCGGTGGAAGGAAGGTTTTTAGTTATTTTGCTTCATGAAAGTTGCATTGATACATATTTTTTGGCTTTAATATTTCTATTGTGTGGTAACCGTTTTTATAAAACTCCGCTTCACGTCGTGCTTAACAACACCCTTCAGCCGTGACTTATTCACGATACACCACAGCCTCTCGTACGTTATTGTTTACTTATAATATTGTTATATTCTAATACCAAATTCTAAAAACTATCATATTTCTTGAACCCTATAGAGCTAATTATACAAAAGATGTCTTGAAACAAAATCTGTAAACAAATGTGCATTACTATTCAAAACAGTAATTCAAATAGTAATACTTAAATGATAAAGTAATGAGTTACTTGATAATCAAAAAAAAAAAAAAAAAAAAAACATTTAAAAAAAGCAATCTGATTACGTAATGCATGTTACTCGTAATATATTACCCCCAACACTATACTGACTTATGATTTCCTCTGCATTCACATTTTCCATTTTTATCAATTCACCCATCTTGAATGACAGATCACTGTTTGGATTGGCGTTATTAAACATGAATGTCACAGTCAGCTTAATCCAGTGCTTCAACTGTACTGGGCCGACTAACAATAAGCCTGCCTCCCCATCCATCTCCACAATCCCCATCCGTCCTCGCCTCATGGCTTGAATCCATTGCAGTGGAAATTGGCCTCACATCATCTCTCATTGGCTGCGCTGCGATCGGAGCTGTGAGGGATGGCTTTGTCTGAGCAGAGGAATACATGATGAACTCGGTAATGAATGACTCTGCGGGCTCATACAGGGCTCGACTATTTAAAGCCACAGTTGGCGGCCCCACGACCTCACTGATTCAACACTGTTTGGGTCAATAGCCTCAATAGCCTTATTCATTATCTGTATCTCCTCCCTTCAAATGCCATTCTAGGTCAATGGCCTTTGGTCTTGGAAAGGAGCATCTGAAATATGTACATTGTGTTTGGGTGACATGAAATCAAATCCTGGCTTGCAACATTTTCTGCTTCCCCTCATTTCCTGTCTTTTCTCTGGGGCTTAATTTGTGCCAGAACAAGCCAGATCTAGATTTTTAGTTGATACCCCTGCATGCCTCAGAAGACAATTTAAGCAACTTAACACTTAAAGGGGACCTATAATGCCTCTTTACAAGATGTAATGTAAGTCTATGTGAGTCTATGTAAGTAATGTGTCTGTGAAGTTTCAGCTCAAAATACCCCACAGATCATTTATAATAGCTTGTCAAATTTGCCCTTATTTGGGTGTGAGCAAAAACACGCTGTTTTTTGTGCATCTCTTTAAATGCAAACGAGCTGCTACTTCCGGCCTACTTTCCAGAAGAGGGCGGAGCTTTAACAGCTTGCTCTTCAGTTGCTCAACAACAAAGCTGGAGAATCTCACGCAGCCAAAATGACGATTGTCAAGAAAGGTGTTCAGCCTTACATTGTTTAAACTGGAGTCGGACACTGATGGAGAGACTCAGGAAGTTACAACTTTTAGAATGCATTCGGATGTTTCTTAATGGTTAGTGGGTAAATTTATGTAGTTGCTGTGGAGTTGATTCAACTCATCAACTAGCATGTGCCGTCATGTTAATCTTTTGTGGAAATGAATGCAAATTGTGTTGAATTGACCCTTGTTTGTGAAGCAGGCATAAAATGATGGCATGGTAACAACACTACTACAACAACTCTTCCTCTTCTCTAAAGCAGCCCAATATGGCCTCACCCTCTTAGTTGCGTGCAGGATTTATGTAAATTTTAGGGGGAAGAAGCTTGTTGTAATCCCTACCAGCCATTTGCTGCAGTCCTTAAAAAGACTGCAACATTACACACTAACTAAAGTTTTTTTTTTTTTTTTCTGGTCGTCCATGACGAGTTCCGTCACCTGTGTGACACTGGCCAATAGGAAGCACCTTCCTACATGAAACACAATGGTATCATTCCTGCTAGGTGGAATTTTACAACAGAAGCAACAGTACTCAAGCGCTTATGATGTTTTCTCGAGGGACTACCTCGACAGAGTGAAAAAAATGTAAATAAAACATATGTTACCTCAGTTCTCTTTGGAGGAAATCCAGATATCCATGCAATCCAGACATGTATCCACTTTTGGGCTTTTCTGACGATAAGACAGAGCAAAACAAACTGCTAGCCATTGTTTGTTTACACTCATGGAACCTTCTGTTAGTCACCTTCTTGATGACAGCACACATGTTGTTAAAACTGTGAGCGATGAATGATCGGGTAGCAACGCGTAGTCTGACATATTTCTTGTCCATAACGCGACAAGATTTTTGGAGTTAAAATCATATAATCTGACACAGTGTCTATCGTAACCAACAAAATTATTATGTAGTCCGAACCCTGCATTAGGATGATATTTAAATGATTCATTTTATGATCAAAGTACTTCAAAATCCTGATGTATCATATTTGATACTTTAATTTTAACATTATTTTGTTTAAAAATGATTTAAGGATGATCAAGTAAACCTAAGTTGCTTCAGTCCATTAAAAACAACGTGTACCATGATCTGTTTTTAGAATTGTACTAAATACCTTTTACTTGGTAAACAAAAGTATAAACTATCAATCAGATGACAGAAGGCGTGTAGTACATTGTGTACAACACGATTTTCAGTAGGCTTTATAGGTTTCACTAGGCTTTATACACTCACATAAACATTGGTTCAAAAAAAAAATATATATATTTTTATATATATATATATATATATATATATATATATATATATATATATATATATATATATATATATATATATATATATATATATATATATATATATATATATATGTTAACGTTTTCCACTAGAATTTTTAACTTAAGCCAATTGGGAGAATTACATTAATTCAAGGCAATATTTTGAGTTGATCCAACATGTTTTAAGTAAGGTGAAGATGTTTTTTTACCACAATAAAAACACATTTCTAAGTAACATGAACTTAATAATTGTCAACATGAATGCAACTATTTAAGTTGATCCAACACAATGTTTTAAGTAAGGTAAAGACGCTTTTTGGACATAATGAAACTGTATTTCTAAGTAACATGATCTTACCAAGCACCGCTTGTCACCATGATGGTAACTCTCCAAAAACCCACATTAACTCTTCTAAATTAGCATAACAAAACCCTATTTACTGCTAAATCTCCCTTACCATTAATCTTGTGCAAAAAATATTATATAACACTTAATTTTAGCATTTACTCTCCCTTTCAAGTGCCATGGGCAAAGCATGATGGGAAATATAAATCCCAGCCCAGTTAAAAGAAGTGTTCATACAACTCAAAACAATGAAACACATTTACACATCATCAGAATGTATTTTACATTAACAGAACTTAAAATTAAATACATTTTTGATTAACTGAAAATGTTAAACTATGACAAGTCATGATAATATATTGAATCAATAGGCATAATTTGTGTCATCCAAGCTCAATAAAATAAAAATTACAAGTAAAAAGTCTATCAGCATTTCAGAACTTGATTTTTTATTTTACAACAATATATATATTTAAGTAATGACTAAAGGTCCCCTGAATTAGTTTTTAGATTGTAGGGTTAATGGCACTATCCTCTCTTTTTTGGTAGTCTGTATTCCTGCTTTCATAAAGCATGTTGAGCTTGAGTTGACTGCCCCTAACCATGCCCTATTTATGTCAATATGACACAACAAATTAATTCATTTGTATTTTAGCCCAAATCCTAGTCCTGGTATTATTTGTGTTATGTAATAGTTTCAGCAGAGGAATAACTGAGATTTTTAGCAAAACTAATTTTTCATTCTTCATCTTCATTTCTCGTTCTCATTCTTCAGTTGCATTTTGAGCAGAGTGAAAGTTCATGGCAATATTTATTTTTTTCAGAGGCTGAATAAGCAGCATGACTACTGATATGAGTTGTTAATTAAGGTCTAATGTTCACATACTGCTTGACTTATCTTGAGTTTGTCAATGCAGTATTTGATGCAAGACTCCAGTTTTTATGACTTAATTAAAGGCAAATCCACCTGACTTTAAAGAGCTTAAGCCTTTAAAGTGCCATAAAACGTTACTGCAGCTTATATTTTATATTGCTTTTGTGTGGACACTAAAATAGTTATCTTTCTTGGGACTTTAATATGAGGCCATATCACCATAATTATATTTCTGGAGGTTTAAATGGAATTGCATATGGAAGTTTAATTGAGATCATATTTCTCTTATTGTTATTTTTGTTTTACACTGTCATTTATGTGATTAATGGTACTGTTACTATCCTCAGGTGTAATACATAGATGATGGCTTTTTAATTGATTTTTAAGTAGGCGATTGGCCATACATTTCAAATCTAATGGTCTATAAAATTGTTGTACAGCCCTGCTATAGGGGAAAAAAAACAACTTTAAGCAGCTAAGATTGCAGGTCTTCACTGATTTGAACTGGTCTTGCTGGTTATCAGCTCATTTAGCTGATCAGGCTCCCAGACTGACAAAATAAGTTAAAAAAAAAAAAAGTACCCTAAACTTGCAAACCAGAGCAGCCTGACCAGCTTAGCTTCGCGCATATCTCCAGTTCTGATGCATTCAGAGGTCTGTTTTAGAATGATTGTTATTGTAGCTTCTACTCTTTACAGTGGTGATTGGGAGCATTGTGATTTTCTGTCTTTTTTTCTTAGAATGAAGAATGTACTTTAAGTCTAGCACTCTGGGCGCCCATTAGCACAGTATCTGAAGCAATTGCATGAGTGTTTTTTCTCTCTCTCTCTCTCTCTCTCTCTCTCTCTCTCTCTCTCTCTCTCTCTCTCTCTCTCTCTCTCTCTCTCTCTCTCTCTCTCTCTCTCTTTTTCTCTCTCTCTCTCTCTCTCTCTCTCTCCCAAATACACATTTTTTTAGCCCCCTGATTTATAGTACAGGAATGTTGTTTATCTGTTTTGATGGGGACTGGTGGTAGGCCAAATATAGGACTAGTCAAAACTGGTTTCAAGCATACAGTCCAGGCAAATAAAGCACAGAATGACAGGGTTAGCTATCAATCCCTCCACGATAGGAGCTGGGTCATGGTTCAGCTGGAGAAGTATGGATCTGACAGGCTTTCGTGCAGTAGGATGTGGTGTGTTTTCCAAATACGGGTAACATGCCAAATGAGCAGTCTGTCCCACTGCTAAGTTTATTTATCTTTGCACAGCAATGCCAGATGTGAGAAAGACTTAAACATGCTTGCTGCAGCAACTGAGGTAAGTGAATAACAGGAATATCAACAAATTTTCAAAGTCAATTTTCTTTGTTGACCCTTGACATTACAAGACATTCTAAAATGTCACAATTGCCCCCTTTCCACCAGCATGAACCGCGTGCTAGTTCAGAGCTAGTGCTAGTGCCAGTTCGGAGTTGGTTCAACTGACGAGCCTCCTAAGAACCGGTTTGCCTATCCACGGGCTAGAGAGCACCACAGAGCCAGGTGTTACGTCACTGTAAACGTCCATATTTCACAGCAAAGCTAGTGCCGCAGAGCCAAACACAAACACACCAGGCTCATTTGAGATGCATCGGCTTCTCGCATAGCGATCGGCGCATGACATCAAAGCTCCGCGAGAACGATCCAAAAGCACAAGGAGTCGTTTGCTCTACAAACGCTCCCGCGGATCCACGGCACCCCCTGAATCGGTCCGCGCTGCTCCGATGCATCTCGAACAAGCCTTCTATCAACAATCGCGGATGTTTCACTACTGTTGATGCTCATGGCTTTGGGAACCTACATCGGCATACAAACACGGCTCGCCGTAATTTGTATATAGACGGAGATTACAAGTGAGCTGCTATTAGCTCGATTAGCTGCTATTTCAAAAATGGCGGTCACAGGTTTCTTGTTGGTCACGGTAACCCCGCCCCCAGCCCCTGACGCAAGCGGTTCTTACTTCTAGCCCAGCAACGTTTTGGTGCTACTTACGAACCACTTTTCCTGGTTCAGAGCTGGTGCTTTGTGTGTTGAAAGACAAAGAACTGATTTGAAACTAGGCTCTGGCTCCGAACCAGCACCCAAACTGCCTTGGTGAAAGGGGTAAATGACTCACAAGAAGGTGTGCTGTCTACATAAGGGGCCATTCACAAAGAATGTGTTCTTATGTTTATAAAGATGAGATGCAGCACAGCTGAATCAAAAAGAACAAGTCTTAGAGATGTTTTAGCTTAACATAAAGTGAAATATGTGAAAATGTGAAAAAGTATGATTTAGCATGCTTTTAAAAACGGTGCTTATTGTGGAAATACACTGCCCAGCAAAAAAAAAAAAGTCACTGTTTGGATACAATACAATAAGAGTCTATGGATAGATCATTATTACAGTGAATATTATTTTTCTAGCATGTTATATGTTTGGCAACAGTTCTTTTAACTCTAAAAGATGGAGTGTGTAGCTTTTCTTTTCTTAAACAACCATATATTAAGATGTATCATGGCCATATTCCAGGATGACAATGTCAAGATCAACATCAGGCTCAAATTGTGAAAGAACTGTTGGGAGGGAGCATGAAGAATCATTTTCACACATGAATTGTCACCGACCTTAACCTCAGTGTAAGTTTTTGGGATGTGCTGGAGGAGACTTTACAGAGGGCTCACCTCTTGCATTGTCAATACAAGATCTTGACCAAAAAATGATGCACCTCTCGGTGGAAATAAATGTTGTGATGTAATTTCCATCAAGAGGTGCATCAATTATAGGTCAAGATCTTGTATTGACAATGCAAGAGATGAGCACTCTGTAAAGTCTCCTCCAGCACACCCCAAAGGCTTTCAATGAAATTAAGGTCTGGACTCAGAGGTGCCAATTCATATGTGAGAATGATTCTTCATGCTCTCTGAACAATTCTTTCACAATTTTAACTCTGGTGAATCTTGACATTGTCATCATGGAATATGGCCATGATGTGTCTTCCTACATTGTTTTTTAACAAATGAAAAGCTACCCACTCCATCTTCAAGGGTTAAAAGAACCATTGCCAAACATATAGCATGCTAGAAACATAATCACTGTAATAATGATCCATTCATAGATTCTTAAGTATTTGCCTATTAAAATCCAAACAGTGACTTTTTTTGGCTGGGCAGTGTAATATAGCATACATACTAAAAAAAAAAAAAAAAAAAAAAAAAAAAATACATGTACAGTAAGTATGAGCAGTTCAATTATAGTTTAAATTCTTATTTAATGCAACTTTAGAGTACTTTTTGAAGCACTAATGTAGGACGTAAGTACATATTTATATGTAATTTGATAATTGCTTCTATTGTCTTTGAAATACAGTTAAAGTGCACTGCCAAACGTAATGACATGCATTTATAAACTAAAATATCATTTCATGTCATTTCTATTGAAACTTTTTAAAGTCCTAATTTGGCAAAGTGCACTTTTTAAAGTGTAATCAAGTGTTAAGGAGCTCTCATTAAAGTGTACTCTCTTTAAGTAAACTGAAGTGTCCTTCATTTAATTAGTATTACATTATCTGCAAGTACAGGTTTTTTTTTTTTTTTTTTGTTTTGTTTTTTAAATATACTTTTAAGATTTGAAGTACACAAGTGCACATTCAAGTGCTTCTTTTTCCATGAGGGAAGACTAAAAGCAATAAGATGCAGAGCAGTCATCAAATATGTCTGTCTAACGCAAGTTTACATTGAAAAACAAAACGATGTGCAGGTAAACGTAAAGAGGGTGATTTGGAAAGGTTTAAGCCTATGTGAAGGGCATGGAAGACTCAACTCACAATTGATTTTTAGAGATTGATGTTAGTTTGCTGCTGAGCTAATGGCACAACACAAATACGGGGTAAATATTTTTCAGAAATGAACATATAATACTTTTCAGTATTGAACATACTGAACACTATATAATCAACTTGCGTCTTCCACTGATTTATATTTCTGCTAAGATCATCACAGTGCATTCTGCTGAAGTATGGAAAGGTTTCTTGACCCGGCCAAGTGGAATGGCTTTATGTGGAGTGATAGGGAAGCTAGATGACCAAATTGGATGTAGCCAGTCCCATCAGTCTGAGTGTGGTGCATGGTTAGGTAATGGATTGCAGGTAGCAGGGCGCCAAGCCAGTGACTGACTGTGCTGGCTAGAAAAAGTGTCTTGAATATGAGTCTGGCAGCAACTGCCCGAGCAGAAACTCAAGTAAAGATGTAATGTGAAAATAACTGGAGGTTATTAAATCAAACAAAGTCAAGGGTTTTGGATGCACTTGATAGATTGTGTAGTAAATGCATTTTTGTTGGCGATGAATGAGTTGCATTAACCCACTCATTGAATAATAAAAGCCTGGACAAGGAGCTGAAGTAAAATTGTGTCATTGAAGGGCCTGGTTGTATTTCTGTTGTGTAAGCAAGATGATTCAGCAGTTTGTCATAATGTGCTCTACGAAACCAGGTCACCTGTAATAATGAAGGGGTTTTACACACCTGGAGGCTGCTACTGTTTACCTTTAACTAAAACAAAAGAGACATTCGCTATGTCCCAATTCGCCTATTAATACACTCTAAAAAATTCTGGGTTAAAAACAACCCAAGTTGGGATGAAAATGGACAAACCCAGCAACTGGGTTGTTTTAACCCAGCGGTAGGGTTAAATGTTTCAACTATTGTTTAAAAATTACTGTATTGCTTAATTAAAATTAACCCAAAGTATGTTGGAAATGAACATTTATTAATGTTCAATGAATAATTATTAAACAATAAACATTTATTAAATTACTTATTAATAAATGTATATTAATAAACAACTAAACTATTAAATTTATATTAATAAAATATTAAAGCTTATTAATAAGCATTCACTTTTTGTCTATTATTGTTGCCTCTAATTGCATCTGGTTTTTAATTTCCCAACTATTTTGGTTTCATTTTAAGCTAGCCATGTAGCAAATTTTAAATAATAGGTGGTTTAAATAAAACTACCCAGCAGGTTGGGCAAACATTTAACCCAACCGCTGGGTTAAAACAACCCAATCACTGGGTTTGTATATTTTCAACCCAACTTGGGTTGTTTTTAACCCAGCATTTTTTTAGAGTGTACTGCATCCTAAAAGTGTACTCTTTGTGAAGAAAATGTAGAGTGTGTAGCAGAAGAGTAGGCACACTACCATGTCAGAATTATACTCTGTTGCATAATTGCGTGCGTTCTGTCACTGTAAACTGGCCTGTCAATCATCCTTAACATCCTCATATACACACACCACATTTGCACTACTAAAACAATTCTTCCTACCATACAGAAAAACAAGTAGCACATTGATCTGCCAGTCTGAGAATTCTGCTAATGTTTTTTTTTTTGCATGATGATGGATTTAATAGTTGATATATCTGTCAAATATATCTGCTTTGCTAGTGTGCTATCCATATCTTTATTAAAGTTCACAGTGTTGTTGCAGATGGAACATATAACAGATTACATTGTATAATTTTTTTGTCAGGTTAGATATTGAATATTAATATATCAAACCCCTGTCAGGGAGTCTCTACTTAACCGTCAGTCTCTCACACATCTGCCATGTCCTTTTTATTTGTGATTTTAGTTCTGAACCGAATTTTTCTTCAAAGTGCAATGGGTTGTGGCCAATATCAGCCGTTCAGAAACCACACTTCGGAAATAGTAGACCAATTTGAGACTTTTGCCATACTCTTTTCAACATACTATGCTTTTACACAATTATTGTAATCTCATACTATTAAGGATGGATAAAATTGCACATTGGGATTCAGGGATTGAGTTGAGAAGGCCTTGGGAGGAAGAGAAGCTTCCTTTTCGAGGTTGAGTTTGTTTGGCATGTTCATATCTTATCTGAAATTGCTGAAGTGCTATCAAGGAAGATAAATGAAATGTTCAAATGAGATTAACACAGGTTAGCATTGTTATAAGAGTGATAAGTAATACTCCTTACATAGGCAGTCTTAGAAGGCAGCATTAAACTTAATTCAGTTTCTTAACTTATCTTCCATCAAGGTGCCTAATAAGTGAATGTTTTGCTCTACATTGGCAGCAACTTAACTCGTAATTTGAATAGAGTTTGAGCTTGGTCAGCCATCTTGGATTTATTGTTTCACTGTTAGTTAAGGCCCATTCACACTTAGAATGATAATTATAAACATATAACTTGATAACTATAGCATTAACTAAGCATCTACAACTTGCATCTTAACCTGCTGTTAATTATGAGGCAGCGGCTATTTGCACTAAGTGTAAAATAGCAACAAAAAGTATTTTCTTTGTACTAAGTGTAAACAGTTGCTACTTATTGTCCTTGGTTTGGATGGGCCTTTAGGGACAATGCATTTTAGGACTGTCTCCACAAAAAATATTTGTGATGATCATACCTTAAAATTCTGAATTCTAAAATTCCAAATTAGATATTATCTACTACTGTTGTAGTACTCAAGAACGGTCTTGGTCTCAAGACTGGTCTTAAGACTATTTTTTGAAGGTCTTGGTCTTGTCTTGGTCCCGTCCGCTTTTGGTCTCGGTCTTGTCTTGGTCTCAGACTAAAAGGACTCTGGATTTCATTTCAAGAACGGTCAAGACCACAACTGCGGGGATATTGCTAAATTGCAGTTGCATTGTCTGATTTCTTTGTTAAAGGATTAGTTCAGTTGAAAAGAAATGAAGGGTTTTGATGAAAACATTCCAGGGTTATTCTCCTTATAATGGACTTCAATGGCCTCCAAACAGTTGAAGGTCAAATTTACAGTTTCAGTGCAGCTTCAAAGGGCTTTAAATGATACCAAAAGAGGAATAAGGGTCTAATCTAGCGAAACGATCGGTTTTCAGAA
This sequence comes from Chanodichthys erythropterus, assembly GCF_024489055.1. Classification (NCBI taxonomy): domain Eukaryota; kingdom Metazoa; phylum Chordata; class Actinopteri; order Cypriniformes; family Xenocyprididae; genus Chanodichthys; species Chanodichthys erythropterus. The sequence continues at coordinate 25,471,011 of NC_090229.1, forward strand.
AAAAAAAAATGTATACGAAATACGAAATTACGGTTTTGGCGGAAGCACTTGGAAGGCGATCATTTGTTTATATAAAGCATATACATTTACATTTTTTTTTTTTTTTTCGAAAATGACCCATCGTTTCGCTTTTCGCTCATTTCGCTTTTTTGGTATCATTTAAAGCCCTTTGAAGCTGCACTGAAACCGTCATTTTGACCTTCAACCGTTTGGAGGCCATTGAAGTCCATTAATAATCCTGGAATGTTTTCATCAAAAACCTTAATTTATTTTCGACTGAAGAAAGAAAGACATGAACATCTTGGATGACATGAGGGTGAGTAAATTATAAGGAAAATTTTATTTGAAAGTGAACTAATCCTTTAACATCATTCATTTGATTGGATGTAAAACTTCCTGCTTTAAATGCAAACAATAACTTATTTCTAGTTTAATTTATTTTGGGGTATTGCGCCAACAATGTCACCAAAATGAATGCCCACAAAATTCAAGATATGATTGCAAAAAAGTACTTATATAAGTACTTATATAACTTGTATAAGATCTTGATATTAATATTATAACATATAATTAAGCATTATCATAAGAAAGAGGGCTATTTTCACAAATATGAGCACAATTACAAATGTGATTTAGATTTTTTTTTTTTTTTTTTTTTTTTTACAAATGTTCAATAAACAAAATTTAATTTATGCATTTATAATTGTACCAATTCAGATGCAACTTCTGTTCCACCTCTGCAGTGTAAAGATGAACTTTATTGTTAGTGATTTCAATTGATTGGTAACAGCTCTGTATAGTGTCTTATTATTCTAATTGTAATTATTGATTAAAAAAAAAGACATTTCATAGTCAGTAAATGTAGATCTTTCAGATGAATTTGAGGAGTGCTGGTCTTGTCTTGGTCTTGGTCTTGTCTTGGTCTTAGTCTCGACTTTGTCTCGGTTTGGGTAGTCTTGACTACAACACTATTATCTACCATACTCAACATAATTTAGATGACTAGAACAGCCTTTGTTTTGGGAGCACTCCAATGATGACTGAAAATGCCTCTGTAGGCAGCTCACCAGGTTTTGGAACAGAGCACATGTGATGACAGAAGCAAGTGATTTGGTATAAACATAGAATAATGGAGTGAGAGCAGACAAACCATGAAAAATACCTCTGCCATCATAAAGATCAACAGTGGTTGACCAGAACAGACATATCCAGAACAATGGACCGTTTAAGAATCATTCTTCATTACTTAAGAGGGGAATACCTGAATTATTTAACTAAGACCTCTGTGTGGGGATACAACTGTGTAAAATATCACAGCAGATGAGGAAGACGACCCATAAAAGACACAAAAGGCATAGGAGGCATTTGGGCATCAAATCATTTGGCTTGTTCAGCTCTGGGGCTCTTTCATGCATAGATGTGAAGATGGATCGATGCGACACATCAAAATGTTTGAAGTCCCCTCTCTGTTGTTTTTCTTCCACTGCATCTGATTTGTCTGAGAGATTTGGGTAGGCTCTCACAGGGAGAAAGCAAAGAACAGATCGATTTTAACATAGGTACCCTGACCCACTTTTCTGCACTAACATAACCCTGCCTAAGATGAGCAAGGTATTTGTAAGGACTTCAGATGGAAAGAAAAATGAAGTTAACTAATATGTTAGTGGGCGGGATTTATTTGGTGATTGAGCAAAAACCTGAGTTTTGCATATGTGACTATCCTTCTGAGTGAATCATTCATTCAAATATCTATTTCCAAAGTACTGATTCATTCATGAACAAAATAAGAAATCACATACTTCTAGGGCTGGGCGATATATCGCATGCGATTGTCACATGCATTTCGTCAGTAAAGCCGGTTCCCTGATTACCGCAAAATCGCCATCACCTGCTTTCAAATGGAGCGCTATTTAATAGACAGAGCCGTAGTTCACTGACAAGCTACGCAATATCGCGTTCATTATCGCAGATGAATCACCTTTGATAATGAACGTGATAGCCCTACATTCTTCCATATTATATACTGTAGTTGCAGAAAAACACTGTGTGAAAAGGAAAAATAAAAAAGTAGGCAAAAAGTTCCTGGATGACTTCCAGCGAGATTCTGATGTGCACATACAGTGGATACTTTTCTATTCCATGAGGCCAGTTAAGCGATGCAGTTGACGTTTGTAGGTCACATGACAATGTCAATAAGATTGTCTGAATTACATTCATACTACACAAATTCACACTATACAGAATGTACTTTTTTAATGGTTGCAAAGTAATTACTAATTCAAACGAAGTAGCTATTCAGAGCTATTCGATTTTGTTATTTATGAGTGAGCCACTGAATCATTCACTCAACATATCATTCATAAACTCTGATTCGTTAAGGAATGAAACACCAGTTCCATTGCTCAGAGATGTGCAATGGTTGATTTTGTTGTAGCTTTGAACCATTTTAAAACTATTTCACTTTTTAATCATGCAATGGGCAAAAACAGCTGAAACATCCCTTAAAATATCTTTTGTGCAGGGGAAAGAAACAGTCCATACCAATGTATGTGTCAGTACAACAGACTTGTATGTCTATCCCCCATACCCTCATTTTCATTTGTGTTAAATTAAACATGTCTATTATAGAACAGATTCTTAAGGTCACAATCATATGGACTGCAAAAGCAGCACTGTCTCCTAATATTTCAAGTTTACTATATACTATGAGGAGAAATGTTTCTCTCTGGGGTGAATCAATAAATCTGAACATGCCCCCCTCGCTGTTGGAAGATGAATCTAACGTAATAAGGCCCAGTAATGGCCCTCAACATCAATAAGTCTGAAATTCAATAGAGATTGGACCATTTCAATTGCTTTCTTGGCGAAAGGTGCAGAACCCTTTTGTTTTTCAGTGTCAATCATTAGTCTCAAAGTGGCTCAGTACTTTGTCCTTCCAGCCAGCATCAGGAGAGCTCTTTCATTCTCAAGCATAGGGTGACTCCATCATTTGCCAATTGAGAGGCATAGATTCAGGCAGTCCATGTGCAATGAAAGCAGATTTTAATCTTTAGTCGCAAAACAACTTAAAAATAAAGAAAACCTGGCCTCTGTGCCATCAGATTGTCGCATTTCTTCACATTATTAGATAAACAAGTAACATTTGACCCTATAAGGGATAGATATTCTGTACAGTCTGTTCAAAAGGTTGTACTGCTGTACCTTGGTGTTGGTTGTTTCTGATTGTTCTGTCTGCCCCTCACAGGCTTGTTTTATGCTTCATGTTAAATTTAATATGCTGTCTGACTATGGTCCATTAAAAGTAAAGCAAATAGACACATACATATTCTTGACATGTCTAATGGCTCAATAATATCTGAATCATAAATGATAAATACTCACAAAGTATCATGGTACACCTTGAATCCTAAGATAAATGCTAACTGTCTTTGGTTCAGTGCTGTCTAGAGCTGCACATTTCTGGATAAATTAAGAATCATGATTTTTTTTTTTTTTTTTTTTTTTTAATAGAGATCATGAGATGGGGGTAATTGTGAATGAATGTGGGGAAAGTCATGTGAGAGGAGGCAATGCTTCAACTGCGCTATGATTGGATATGATCAGTTATGATTGGACATGATTGGTTAGTGCGATAAATCCCGCCTCTTGTTTTCATGCGCATTCTCGTTGAATCGGCCTGAATGAAGACAGTTGATGGAGTTTATAGGTACATCTTTGTGTCTGTGAGTGAGTGATCAGTGTGTACAAGCTTGATGACTGCTGAAAATAAATTGACTATTAAAAAGAAAAGTTGAATATTAGTTAATAATAATATAAATAATAGTTTAAATTGTTACTGCCTTTAGTTATTTTTTTGGAATAAATGTAAAAATGAGTAAAAACACTAACTTGATGAAATTTATACTTGGTTTTAATAAATAGAACATTACATAGTGTAAAAATAACAAAATAGAATTGTATTTGGTCTCTCTTTTTATGTAATGTTAACTGAAAATTTTGTAACAGGGACATAAATGAGGACTTTGCCTCCTCAATTGAAAACACCACCGCACAACACTGATATGAGCAATATCACACGAGTAGCCGTGCAATATGGCTGTATATCAGCACGGCTGTGATTCGGCTGTAGGTAATATATACACACACAGCATCTCACAGACGTGAGTACACATTTTTGTTAATATTTTATTATCTTATCATGTGACAAAACTAAAGAAATGACACTTTGCTACAATGTAAAGTAGTGAGTTGTATAACAGTTTAAATTTGCTGTCCCCTCAAAATAACTTAACACACAGCCATTAATGTCTAAACCGCTGGCCACACCCCTAAGTGAAATTGTCCAATTTGGGCCCAAACTGTCAATATTTTGTGTGGACACCAATATTTTCCAGCACTGCCTTAACCCTCTTAGGCACGGAGTTCACCAGAGCTTCATAGGTTGCCACTGGATTCCTCTTCCACTCCTCCATGACGACATCACGGAGCTGGTGGAGAGACCTTGCGCTCCTCCACCTTGCATTTGAGGATTCCCCACAGATGCTCAATAGGGTTTAGGTCTGGAGACATGCTTAGCCAGTCCATCAGCTTTATTCTCAGCTTCTTTAGCATTCATGTTTCCCTCAATAAACTGTAGCTCCCCAGTGCCGGCAGCACTCATGCAGACCCAGACCATGACACTCCCACCACCATGCTTGACTGTAGGCAAGACAGACTTGTCTTTGTACTCCTCACCTGGTTGCCGCCACACACACTTGACACCATCTGAACTAAATAAGTTTATCTTGGTCTTATCAGACCACAGGACATGGTTCCAGTAATTCATGTCCTTAGTCTGCTTGTCTTCAGCAAACTGTTTGCGGGCTTTCTTGTGCATCACCTTTAGAAGAGGCTTCCTTCTGGGACGACAGCCATGCAGACCAATTTGATGCAGTGTGCGGTGTATGGTCTGAGCACTGGCAGGATGACCCCCCACCCCTTCAACTTCTGCAGGAATGTTGGCAGCACTCATATGTCTATTTCCCAAACACAACCTCTGGATATGATGCTGAGCATGTGCACTCAACTTTTTTGGTCGACCATGGCGAGGCGTGTTCTGAGTGGAACCTGTCCTGTTAAACCACTTTATGGTCTTGGCCACCGTGCTGCAGCTCAGTTTCAGGGTTATGGCAATCTTCTTATAGCTTATTATAGCCTAAGCCATCTATATGTAGAGCAACAATTATTTCCTCAGATTCTCAGAGAGTTCTTTGTTGCCATGAGGTGCCATGTTGAACTTCCATTGACCAGTATGAGAGAGTGAGAGCGATAACACCAAATTTAACACACCTGCTCCCCATTCACACCTGAGACCTTGTAACACTAATAAGTCACATGACACCGGGGACAGAAAATGGCTAATTGGGCCCAATTTGGACATTTTCACTTAGGGTGTACTCAGTTTTGTGGCCAGCGGTTTAGGCATTAATGGCTGTGTGTTGAGTTATTTTGTGGGGACAGCAAATTTACACTGTTATACAAGCTGTACACTCACTACTTTACATTGTAGCAAAGTGTAATTTCTTTAGTTTTGTCACATGAAAAGATATAATAAAATATTTACAAAAATGTAAGAGGTGTACTCACTTCTATGAGATACTGTATGTATATATACACAGTGGTAGTCAGAATTATTGGCACCCTTGGTAAATATGATCAAAGATGACTGTAAAAATAAATCTGCATTGTTTATCCTTTTGGTCTGTAATTAATAAAATTAGTAAAAATCTAACGTTTCATTGAAGGAAAAGAATTGAAAGTGGTCGTGGTGGTGGTGGTGGTGGTGGTGGGGGGGGGGTCAGGGATTTGCAGAGATTAGTCTTAGAAAGCATTAAAAAAACAAACAAACAAACAAACAAACAAACAAACAAACAAACAAACAAACAAACAAAAAAAAACGGCACCTACATCCCCACAAGTTGTTTGGGAGGTTTTCAGGAAAAATCCTCTGCTCTCATCCAGAAACAATATCCAGTATTTTCAGTTGTCAGACAAGACTGGAATTTCGGGAAAAACGGGACTGGCTTCTATGGTCAGATGAAACTAAAAAAAGAGCTTTTTGCCAGCAAACCCACCAGATGGGTTTGGTGCACACATGGATAAAATGTACCCCATGCTCAAGGTTAAATATACTGCTGGATCTTTAATGTTGTGGACATTGATCCAAAACAAACCTCAAAACCAACACAAAAATGTGTCGCTGCAGCATAAAAATAAAATATATAAAAAACAGTTTGAATTAATGATTCAATGACTTACTCATAAATACATTACTTGTTTCATTACTGGATGACTCAGTGTTTTTGAACAAATCTCTTGAATGAATGATTCAATGACATACATTTTTTAACAGTCACTTGTCGCCACCTAGTTGCGCAACAATGTAATCTTTACATCGTTATTACAATTGTTATTTCAATCTACAAGTTACTTTCAAAAGGTTATTTGCTCTATTTTGATTGCTTTCGTAGATATCAGTGTTTATATCCAAACTATAAACTTATCCCAGTACTTCTGTGATAATTTGAATATTTGTACCATGGAAATAACAATACTGTGTGGTGGAAAAGACTGTTTGTAAAGCTGTTTCATAGCTAGCCTAACTGCTTTCTCTGGGTCAGCGGCAGCGCAAACACATATTTGAATGTTCTGGTGTGATTTTGTCAAAGGTTTATTAGATATAGCCGAATTGTTGTCATTTAGGAATGAGATCGTGGCAGGTGTTTGAATTGAGATTGCGATCTTTTAAGGATTAATCATGCAGCTCTAGTGCTGTCCCTATCAGCATTGTTTAAAAGATATTAATTCCCCACAGGTCTGAAGAGCATTGGACTGAAATTCATTACCACACAAACTGACTTTTAGGAGTCAGATTTTTTATAAATATATGTGATAATGAATCTCAGACCAATGCTTTTTGTGTGTATAAATGAAAAAAAAACAAAAACTGTTAGCAGTGCTCATTTTGGGGTTCTCTCAAAGAATAGAGAATCTAAAAGGACCTTTCTAACCCTTCGAAGGCAGACAGGCTGTAATTTGAGCAGTGAGTGGTCCGCTCAGGTATAATAGAGGAGTCCTGGCGAGAACTGAAATGTGCTTTATCTTGATGCCAGAGCACTTTCTGCCCAAACAATCCTAGACAGCCTTTTCTAAACTTCAAGTGAACAGTAAATTATAGCAGTTATATTGTCCTCACCTGAAAGGCAAAACCTGCCGCTAAAACCTTTCTATCTTGGTCTATCTTGTCATGCGCTTTCCTCTCTGCCATGAAAAATAACTGTTGGTAGGTTCTTGCAGCTCCTCTGCTAATAAGATACATTTCAGTTACAAGACATATAACAACACGAAACAACCCTCCCCTTTTGGTAGATGGATGAGTACTTCATTTGACCAATAAGGAAATGCAGAAAAGTCTGTCTAAAATTATATATATATAAAAAAAAAAAAAAAAAAAAAAAAAAAAAAAAATCATTACACTGAAACAAAAAGGAAGAGCGAAATGTGCTTGGAGACTACAACTAATACTGTAAGAGAGAGTGAACAAATAAGATGTAGAACAAATAAGACAAGCATTATTTGCTTCATTAGCTGGTTAATGCAGTAGAAAGAGAAGGAGGCCCAGTTTCAGAGTCTTTCATCCTTGGATAAATTCGTAGCTGTAGGTGAGGGAATAAGAGATATTACTATTGATTGAGTCTAAGACAAGTAGCAATTTCAATTCCTTAACACATTGGTGTCCATCACTTGTGTCACTATGACCATGAGCTTTTTTTTCTCTTTTTTTCCCCCTATAAGGCTATGGCAGGAAAGTAATCAACAATACAAAAATAAAACGTATATTACAAAATAAAAGATCAAATAATGTATAAACCACATTTCTTTTAAGATAACGCTGTTTCAGAGGGAGGCTGCGATTCTTTCGCCTCCCTTGAGCTCATTATTTTCTCATTGAGAAATACAAGCAAAAAGTCACATGAGAGAAGACAGTGCCTCCACGTTGCTAGGACTGGCTAATTACTTATTCCTGAATTTTATAAAGCCGCTTGTTTATGAATTTGTTACGCCAAAACCACATGAATGGGTCACACTGTCACACCATTCTGTGAAAATGGATGGAGTAATTACAAAAAAGAAAAAAAAAAAACCTCTCCAACTCAGACATCATCACTTTAAGTTATATCAGAGTCAAAATGAACTAAAAATCACTTGAAATACAAAATTATCCGTGAGTCAGTTGGTTTTTAGCAACCACTCTGTAATAATAATAAGAAGAAAACAATATCCATTGATTCCTTAATCATATTGATTGCATGTTGTATTTGGATCAATGACGTGACGGGTCATTTTTTTGTCCAAAGGCCTTAATAATAATTAAAAAAAAACAAAGATATGACATCCAAAGTATGTAAGGTAGTACAATTAGATCTATTTTATCGAATCCAAAAGGGTTTTAATTATATTTTGCTACATATAAGGGTATTTTAAAGATTTTGAAGTGTCAAAAGGTCATTCGGTTTAACCGTCCAAAGACCAATACAGCCAATTCATTTGTGATTAAAATATTTTAAAATGTAATAAATGTGATAATAACATCATATATGAACATAGTGCAAAATTGTATTAAACATAGTAGAAGTCATTGCTTTGTTATGAGAAAGAACATCCGGAAAAATGAATTTTATTTATGTCATTCGGAGTAACCAATATATAGACACCATTTTAGATAAAGTCATTCAATCAGTATCATATGACAGGATGTGACATAATTTAGATACCTGCAAAGGACCACATGATTGTGAAGCAAAGTAACTAACTCTCTTTTAACTATTTGAAAAATTCATGTTTTTACTTGCTCATACATGTCTCGAAAAATCAGGTCATTCAGTACAACCGCTAAAAAACATGGAAAATGTTGTAATATTTAAAAAACTAGTACTAAATATAAAATGTTTGATTGTTCTTTTGCTAGCTAGATAGCAAGCTAACTAGCTAGCTAGCTAGATATCAGCCTGTTAGCATTTTTTGAAAATATCATCATTCGGTATAACCAAAAGTGTATTTTTGTAAAACCGAAATTTTGGTTCAAATGACTTTTTTTTGGTGAAATTTTTGTCCATCTTGTAAAACATGAAAAAAGCAGTGTTAATTGATTATAAAAACCACATAATCTCATTGTTAACACTTAATTAATTATATCTCCATTATGTTTTTTAAACATAATTAAACACTTTTAAAAAACTTATTCGTCAATGACCCATTCCCTAATGTAAGGTAAATTGTAAATTGTAAGGTAAACTGTGTAAAATATCAAATGTAACTGTAAATTCATTTACATTGGACTGATAAAACAAACACTGAGAGGAAACTTTGCCTCCGCATTTCAGAAGTTCACCAGACACAAACTTACTTTTATTCACAAAAGACTGTAGCATTGTTTTGGTTTTGTATTTTCTCAGGGCAAAGAGTAATTCTTGATTTTTCACAGAAACACGTACCATAATTTATGTATGATAGGAGCATTTGCATTATTTATAAGAACTATAAATGTTTAGGAATAAACTTTGCTTTTGCCAAAATTTCATCAAGTATATATATTTCATTGGACATTGGTGGTTTTGCTTTGAAAAACAAAAAAACATGGTAAATGTATTACAGAATATAAAACATCTTGCCTGTTTGTCATATTGTGCAATAGTTAAGAAAGTAAGAACAGGGAGCTTGGAAAGTTATGTGAAGTTTTATGACTTCCAGCTCCTATTCTTACAAGAATTAATATCATGTTGGGAACCCAACTGGTACATCAATATTTTTTTGCACCTCTCCATTTGATTCCAGCAGCGTGAACAGATGTAATTAGACATGTAAATCACAGCAGGGTCTTTAGCGGTATGCTAATTAAAAGGTGCATTTACAAAGAAGGGAGGGTGTATGAATTAAATATACTCTGGATGCTGCTGGGACTGTATCTAGTACTACATTCCACAGAGACCCACTTCTAACTGTACTTTCTGTCTGACTCTAACTTTAAAGTGCACTAAAGGGCACTTGAACAGCACTGTTGGCTTTTGAAGGAAGAGATTTTAAAATGAGATAATGAAATGTACAATACAATAATGAATAATGATGAAAGCTAACTTTTGTAATCAGGTTTAATAGTGGGGTGGAAGAAAAGTTCTTCTATGGAGCTACCTTAATATGAATGATTTAATTGCAAAGCTGATAAATCATATATTATTTTAAAATGCAGACGTAGACTGTTCAGAATAAGATAGCCAACCAAACAGCAAAGAAATGACTATAAATGAAAAGGACAGAGGACTGTGTGTGTGGCTGGACTGGTGATGTTTGTGTGTATTGAGAAATGGCCATTGTGTCTGTTCACTTGTTGGGTCACACAGCAGTGCTCCCAGATCTCCTGCAGGAAGCGGACAGAAACACTGTGTGCCAACAGAGTCTGTAAACTTGTCTGACAGTGTTTAAAATTCTCTGCAACAACAAATAGCCACTGGTTTATCTATTGCCTTATGCAGACGGAGAATGGAGGGCTAAGATAGACTGTAAGAAGACAGTTCAAGTGTTTGTGGAAGCTCTTATGCTCTAGAGAGGATGTCCTGTCTGCTGCCTGACCCCCAGGATGCCTCTGAACCACAAACATGCTGTGGTCACGGTCAGCAACGATGACTAACTAATGGACGAGAGAGAGAAAGAATGAAAGACAGCAAAAGAAAGAGAGATGGTCATGATTTCCCCTTATCTTGAAGAAAAAGCAGTGATGTGTAAAGCTGAAGATGCCACTGAACATGCACAAACTCAAACTCTGTCCTTTGTGTATTGCAGCTGGCCTCTTCAGGCATAAACACACATGCACAGACTTTTCCCAATTTTTCACCCCTAGGCAAAACTATAGACTGACTGTACTTCGTTTTTTCATGTAGTTTCATGTTGGCTTGTTGCTGTTGTGTTTTTCTGCCAAGGTCACGACTGGCTGATTTCCACACAAACTGTCAGATGACCCCTCACTCCATCAGCAGCTGCCTCAACGATGACTATCAGGCCTGTCTTGCGTCTTACACCAGACTGATCGGTGAGCTAAAGAATGTTTTTCATAATTCTGTTTGATGTATGGATGTTCAACAGAAATAAATGCAGTGAATTTTCATAGGCTATTTTTCTAGAATGTGCTTTTGCTGGGGTCAAACTGATTGACAACCAACAAAATCAACGTTACTTTTCTGAATTGCTGAAATACAATTGACCATTCGCAAAGACCCGCCCTCCTTAGTTACTGTTGCTATGTCCGACAAGCCATGCCGATCTCACACCACACATCATGTTCTCATGCAGTGAAAAATACATTGTGGAGCAAAGAGGACCCTAACAACACATCAACAGATAAGGCAGAGCAGGTTGCATTTGATATGACACAGTCTTGCATTTTTTTTTTTTTTTTTTTTTTTTTAATTTTTAAAGAAGTTTAAACAATAAATACCATTTTGTGGCTCTTTAATGTGGTGCCTCAGTTCAAGCGTCTAGTGAACTGATCATCTCTTCCTTCTAGTTAATTTATAGGATCAAATAAACATGAAAGAACATTAGAAGGAATGTTGACATGAGTACACACAATTTTTGAAGTCCACCGACGTTACTTTACTGCTTTGTCGGACATAACAGTGGATTTGTTGTTATGATTGGTTAGATCGCCTGTCAATCAAACTCCCGGCAAAGGGTCAATTGAGTGGAAATAGGTAGAAACTTAGGTAACACTTTATTTTACAGTGCCGTAGTTACACGTTACTACATGTACTTACTATAGTAGCTAATAACAGTACATTATGCATAATTACAAGTAACTAACCCTAACCCTAACTGTAACTCTACAGTAAGTACATGTAGTTATTTAATAGTACTCAGTACTTATTTAAGTAATTACAATGTAACTATGGCACTGTAAAATAAAGTGTAACCGAAACTTATAAGCACATAATACAATTAATAATAATAATAATAATAATAATTTTGAAACTACTATTACTACTATTTTTACACATACATGACCATTCAAATGTCTGGGGTATGATTTTTTATTTTTTTCAAAGAAATTAATACTTTAATAAATAATTATTTTATTCAGCAAGGATGCATTAAATGGATCAAAAGTGACAGTAAAGACTTTCACATTGGTACAACTAATTTCTATTTTCTAATTTCTAACAAAAACAAAGAAATTGGTCTAAATTTTATCTCTGAAGATGAAGTATGTGTTTATTTCCTAATTCAATATCATATACATTAGTTACTTAGAATGATATTTTGTTTGATTTGTTCTCCCTATAGGTACAGACATGACTCCTAACTACATGGACGCAGCTCACTCAAACTTCACCATCTCTCCCTGGTGTACCTGCAAAGGCAGCGGGAATCAGGAAGAGGAGTGTGAGAAGTTTCTACAGGACTTCATGGAAAACACTTGTCTCCGTAAGTCTTACCTCTGTTGTAAATAAAGAGTTCCTCCTGTAATGCCTTTCCCTTCCAGCTTCACTCACCACTGTAGCTTTCAGCATTTGCATTAAATTCAGAATTAAGTAACTGAGTATACTTAAATGAGTATGTGGTTGTTTAGAAAACCTGAATTCTGCAGCTACTGTGACGATGTTTAAATGATGCCATGTTTTGTTTACTTTCCCTAACAAAACTCATCCCATGTGTGGAAGCTCTACCCAACTCCAGAATCATAAAGTTTTGTAACTAATGTCACACTTGTTAGCATAAAGTAAACATGTAGGCTGAGGCTAAATAAGGCTTCCACCTTGGCTTGTTATCATATGCTGCTACAGGACTCCTTTTTTGGTATTCCATGGTGATAATGTGTGCGTTCAGCCATTTAAAACTGGCTTATTTTCAAATGATAATCTAATTAAATTCATGTGGACAGATGTTTAGATTTACATATTTTAGATTTAGTTGAACACGTTCATTCTTTAGCATTAAAGTTGGCATGGAACCGAAGTTACGATAGTCTTTTCTTTCTTATTTCTGATGAGCCAAAACATCATAATTAGTCACAGGTGAAACGGATATCATTGATCATCTCCTAACAGGGCCATATGTTAAGGTCTGGGTAGATTAGATGGTAAACAATCAGTTCTCGTAATCAACGTGTTGGATGCAGGAGAAATAGGCAGGAATAAATATCTGAATAGCTTTGACAAGGGCAATATTGATATGGCAAAGCAACTGGGTCAGAGTATGTCTGAAACGGCAAGGCTTGTGGGTTGCTCCCAGTCAGCAGTGGTGAGAATTTTCTAACAGAGGTCCAAGGCACAAACTAAAAACCAGCGACAGGTTCATCGATGCACAAGGACAATGAAGGCTATCCCATCTGGTCCAAGCCAAAAGGAGGTCTTGGACAAGTCACAAAATTTTAATGATGTTTATGGGAGGAATGTTTTATAACACACAGTGCATTGCACTCTCTTCCGTATGGGGCTGTGTAGCCACAGACCAATTAGAGTGCCTATGATGACCCCTGTCCACCATTGAAAGTGCCTGCAATGGTCACGCAAGCATAGGAACATAGGATAGGTGTTTTTTACTGGTCGCCTCGAATGTTCAACTTTGAGTAAAACGCTGCGCTCATCACTGTCACTTTTTAGCCAGCCGTCCAATCAGAGTGGAGGAGGGGCGGAACAAATACAACTCCGACCAACTGTCAGATTCTTGCTGTACAGAGACATCAACAAACAGACACAAAATGGATGAGAAATTAATATTGCTGGTCTCCGAACATACATAGCAAGTAATTCCACATTGTGTGAAAATTTTTAGCCTGAAACAAATTACCTGCAAAATCAGTTATAAGTAACAGTGCCGCAGATATTCCGTATCATAGCAGCAAAGCGTCTCAACGGAAACAAACGCTGCGCTGCAGAAGCGCTCTTAAGCGCTCACAGATAGGCGTTTTAAGCAGAGCGCCTAGCGTTTTCAGCTGGCTAAAAATGCTCTGGTGGACACACGGCTTGGTGCCAAATACCACAGGACACCTTCAGGGCTCTTATAGAGTACATGCCTCGGTGGGTCTGCACTGTTTTGGCAGAAAACCAACAGCATTTAGGCAGGTAGTCATAATGTTTTGGCTCATTGGTGTATATTCAAAGAAAACGGCTACTCGAAGAAGAAGAAAAAATTGATTGGATTGTTGGATCATTAGCCCGGAACACACCAAGCTGACGGTCGGCTGGCAGGCAGTTTTTGTTTGTCAGCCGACTAAGTTTTCTCATTGTGTTCCGCACTGTCTGCTGAAGTTGGTCCTCGTCAGCTTTTTTCCGGCCGATTTGACATTTTGAATCGGCGTCGGTCACTCTGGCCATCTGATAATTCTGATTGGCTGTTCAGCTACTGCCACCTACTGGTACGGAAAGGCATTTCTTCTTAAGCAGGTGCAGAATGGACGTGCTACTTGGCCGTCGGGCATCGAGCGTCGGTTTGGTGTGTCAGGGCAACTTTGGACCCAGACGCTGCTGACGTGAGCCAACCCCGCAGTCTGTATTCATTGCATAATGTGGTTCATCAAATTTTGACAGGCGAAATCATGCCATTTCAATGAGATCGCATGCAACTGGGAATTTCATATGAGGGCAAAAGATTTCACCACAAGGATTTTGCAACGGGTTAAAACTGGTGACTGCGTTTACCAACAGAAAGCTGCTAGGTTTGAGCTGCTGCTGCTTGGTTTGCTTCTGTATGAGTTGTGCTTCATACAATGATACACTATTGACAATAGACAATAATCTGTGAATTTTTTCTAATGTGACTGCACTTTTAGCCTTGAGACAATATATATGCTAGTGTATTCCTAAACAGTGACTAAATTAACCTTTAGCAGATATGCACATTTCAATTTTGCAGTCTTTTACATGAAAAATGGGTCAAAAATGTAATTACTGAATCTGCATTCATGGCCTATCAAATTTTGTGCAATCAAATGCTCTCTAGAATAACAATCAGCCACACTTATCTACAACTTGTACAGGTTACTGACTAGCAATAGTATGTAGCAAATCATAGTTCATAGCTGTTGGTGAAAACATCTTGTTTCTATGCTAGCAAGTACATGATTCTTTGTCTGGGTTTTGCTCAAGGAAAATACCAATAGATTACACTGAACTGGTTTCCTGCTGACAAAAAAAGGCCAGCATTTGGGAAATGGTGTTAATATTATTCTGTTGCTCTGACTTTCTGGAGACATACATGTGTATTTAAGAGATGAGAAGAGAGAGAGGACAGACAGACAGATGGATTATTCTTGTTTGACAAGTCTAGTTGGTTCTGTATCAAGAAATAGATAGATAGATAGAAAAAACACTGGTTCTTTTACTTTGATTTATTAAAGAATGATTAACTTTACAATCACTCAACAGACTTTGTTTATCAATGGCTATAAAAAAAATGCATTATCAGAGATACAATTAGGAGGCAAATAAAAGAGAATCTAAGATGAAGAAATTCCAAAAAAAGAAGGGGAAAAAAATATGTTTGACTGCTTGGCAGGAATATCTTCCAGTGAGAGAAAGAAATAACAGAGCGGAAACGAAAACATAAGATAATAAGCTACAGAGCTTCAGGCATTAGCACAAGAGACATTTCATCCGATATCCCACTGTGAGATAGGCTGAGAGAGATTTTTCAAGTCAAAACAAGCAAGGATACAGTATAATTTGCATGGCTTGCATGTAAATCGTGGCTTTGTTACCAAAACTAGCGAGCTGCTTTCGTAGAATGTGTTTTAAGGAATTCTAGGCACACTTCCGATGTGAGGGCTGTTCCAAAAATATCTCATTTTGAGTGAAGGCAGCATCACATATATCCTTTTTTTTTTTTTTGGACTGACTAAAATGCTATAAATATACATACTGAAAGGTAATAAACTGTAGTATTTGATGTTTGATGTTAGCAAACTCTTTTTGAAATTAATTGTGAGATTAATCTCCTATCCGCTTCACATAAGCATCATTATTCTTATGGCGTAGGTACTGTAAGTGAAGTTGTAGCCAATTAAGAGTGTTTTGAGTCAATGCATGAAGGCATTAAACAGCAAGTCAGCTTACTAAATTGTGAGACAGCCTTTGTATGTGTGTGTGGTCAGTGGATGTGTGTTCTGGTTTGTTTTTCTAGCAATTAACTGATCCAAAATCTGCAAGCGTTGCAGAATTAGCATTTAGCTGAACTGCTGACCCCCAGATACAGCTAACTAATGCCTCATTCCTCACAAACTTGGGAGGAAGACACATATTAATTTTCTCCTCAAGGGATCTGGTGATTTAAAGTCTCTCTGACTTTTTGACTTCCTACAGAAACATTCTCTTATAAAAATGTGCTTTGAACCTATGTTTTCTTGTTTTTCTTTTCCTGCAGGAAATGCAATCCAGGCCTTTGGCTATGGGTCGCTACCCAAGCCTGATCCTCAGCCTACTACAGGCTCAGTGAAACCAGATCTTGAGCCCACTGCCAATGTCCATAAAACAACCATGGATCCTGGGGAGGAGCTTTTAAACGTAAGTCAAATTTTATGGGGTTTATGGGGAAGTTTTAGCTTTGTATATTGCATCTTATTACACTCTAAAAAATGCTGGGTTGTTTCAACCCAAGTTTGGGTCAAAAATGGACAAACCAAACCATTGGGTTAAATTTTTAAATGCATTTTTTAACCCAACGGTTGGGTTTGTCCATATTTGACCCAAATTTGGGTTAAAACAACCCAGCATTTTTTAGAGTACAGGTAATTTCACTGCAATGTTCTTATTTTATATTGTTTTCTCTATTTTGTTTAACCAGTTACTCTGTGTAGTCTGTTACTGTTGCATCTTATAAGCATGTTTAAAAAAACTGTACTTGCAGATGATATAATATAATATGAATTAAATAAAAGGCCACTTAAAGGTGCAATATGTAAGAATTTTTTGCAGTAAAATATCCAAAAACCACTAGTCCAGTGTTATAAATTTTGTTTACTTGAGTACTTACAATATCCCAAATGTTTCCAACTATTTGTAAATCGTGAGAAAATTGCAATTTTAACCAAGGCTCCGGGACGTGTGCGGAGTCGCGTGTCAATTGCGTCATACCCACGTTACCCTCGGTTTCCGGTTTTATTTTGTAGAAACCATGGAAACACCAAAGACACTTTAATATATTACGTTTTAATCGACAATGGAACAACTGTTTTGATATATTTATAGACAGAAAACTAATTATTGTTATATAGCTCAACACGTTTAGTTTATTTTATTTTTAGTAATAGTAATACAGCATTTTTTCCATCATACAATATGTTTTAAAATTAATTGCATGATATTTATCAACACAAGCCAACCAGCATTTAATATGATATTCTGAAATCGATCTAGCTTACTGCAGTGTGCAACAAGTAACATTATAAAATCATTTTTAACACTCTCAAACTGAGCTGTGTTACCTCATACTCATGACCGGAAAAGCGGAAGCGGCGCCGGCGACTGTGGCATAATAAAAGTTCCGCTTCTCACAGCTTGTGTTGCGCAATCGCTCCAGCGTCCTCGTTCAGCTCCCACAACACTCGGTCCTGCTCTGCTTCATACTACAGTAACGTTAATAATCGCATCCATGTTCCCAAGTCCTATCCCTGTTCTTTTCCATCAACCATTGAGATGAAGACCACATGTCCCAAGATTACGCGCTTAAACTTGGCGTTATCAAGCTATGCCTTTGTTTTGACTAGACATCTAGCAGACAAAAAATATTACATAGTGCACCTTTAAGTGTACTTAAAGAGAGTACACTTTCTGTTTCTTAGCACACTTAAGTCCACTTTGTAATAATGTCAAATGAAAAGATTTACTTTAAAGTACATTTTAAATTGTTTTACTAATCTTTTGCCGTGCTTTAAAGAAGTACACTTATTTGGTGTGTTATACTAAAGCATGTGTAAAATACTTTTAACTGTAGTGTTATTTAATATTATATTTAAAAGTTAATATATTTTAAATGTACTGAACTTCATAACAATATATAATTTCGAATACATAACATTTAAGTTTCAACAGAAATGACATTAAAGTATATTTTAGTTTAACATAAATGATTGCTAGTACATATGGTACACTTTTACTTTATTTTTAAAGACAATAGAATTTATTATGAAATTACGTATAAAGACGCACTTAAGTCTTACTCAAGTGGCAAGCTCTGTATTTTAGATAATTTAGATAAATGTTCGAAAACATTTCATCAAGTTCACACTTAAGTATAGTCAATTTAAAAGAAGTGCACTTCTTTTCACAAGGGTAAGCCTAGTAAGAAATGGATGTGTCTTAGTCATTGATGCAGAAAGTGAAAGAAGCAGCTGTGTGAATGAATTAAAATACTGAACATGTTGCTTAGTAAATATTTAGATCTCACCACTAACAAAGCTGCATTTACAGAACATCAATTAAACACTTTACTCATTTATTTCATTTATACATGCTTTAGTGAAAGAAAGAAAAAACATGGCATTGCATTTACACATAGGAATATTGTAAGCTAACTGCCACTTTGCATTTAATTAGCATTGATTGGACTAGTTGACGATAGTCAAGCTGTGAACAGCTGTAGAATAAACAACTGACAAGATATAAATTAGTTGACATTTGTACCTTTGTTTGGTTAATTGCATAGAAACACACACAGAAACACACAAATCTTTGCAGAGTTTTTCACCTGAGTGTAAAATACTCTCCAGAGATGTTGACGGGCCCGTAATTAACATATTAAAGTTGAAAATGTAAAATGATTCAGTGTGCCTCTGAAAACAGCACAAATAGACAAGACAGAAAAATGCGTCCTAACAATTTCCCCGAGGAGCCACAAAACTGCATGTCACTATTTACACTGCATGATGTGTTTGTGTGTGTGTGTGTGTGTGTGTGTGCGACTGTACGTGCTGGGCCAGTAGAGCAATGTTTAATTTATTGTAAAAATGATAATTAGTGCATTACCCAAGCAGGAAGTTTATAATTAGAGACTGCCTGAGGGGAAACATTGTCAAACTTTACCATTCTCCAGCAATTCAAAAACGTGTCAGATGCGCATCACAGATTCACCCCATTGCTGAAACTCATATTTTTCTTCTGGTCCCACTCAAATGAAAGATGAATAGTTTGCCATGGGCCATTTTTCTCATTCTGACAGGTAGAGAGAAAATGGGCAAAGTCTCGCTCTGTTTACCGTGTTTTAATTCCAGGCAGGGTTTGGCAACACAGTGATTTTTGGAGGTGAAATTCAAAAGGAGTGCTTTGCTCTATCTAGCAGGTCCAATAGCACTTAAAGTGTGCCTGAGGCAGAAAGGATGTTCCCTTACAGAATCTACATGTAGAAGTGACATGTCTAGCTCATGGGCACAACTGAGGGAATGATTTTATTCACTCAGCACCATAAATTCTCTTCGGTGCTCCATTGGTATGAATGATCAGATATTCATCAAGTTATTCATACTGTTTCCACAGAAGCATAGAATATTAATAATAACCAAAGCATGTTTAACCTAAATGAACTCAAGGGAGAATTACATTTAATTACTTTCATTTATATACACCAATCTAACAATACATGCTAATAAACAGCAACATTTACATAATTATATTTTTGCTAAAACGTTTTATTTGTAAAAATGCCACACAGCCCAATGACGCAAAGGAATCAGTAACTTGAATCAATTTGCAACAGACAGTTTGAACTTACTCACATAAATGTACACCAGTTCATTTCCCCAAAGGATGGAATCCTCAACCGGTAACTGACGTTGGACCATTATATGATTGGCTTACGAGGTGCAGATGATCCAAATTGACTGTTAGGCTATTTCCACTGATACACACACACAATTGTTGGATTTACTTAAAAAAGCAGTGTCAAGTGGTTCCACGCAACTATATTGAGTAATTTGTACAAATAACAATTTAGTTGTATGAACAAAAGAATTTCAAGTAAAGCTGAGTCAATACAAATCATTTGAATTTGTCACTGTTACATAATATTTATCTGTGCATTTTACTTAATAATATTATGTAAAATTTATAAAGTTCATTACGTAAGGTGAGCACATTTATTGACCTAATTTACCTCATTAAATTAACTATTTGCTCTACAAAATGCACTCAAAAAAATAACTTGTTAAACAAACTCAATTGAATTGAGAGCAGGAAATCCAGGCACCAGGCGCGACTGCTATTTTCACCCCGACGCAGTTATTATTTTCACGTCCTGCACCACGTTCTTTAAATAGCAAATGCATTTGCACCCATTTGTGCGCCCATGGGCGTGCTGGTCTGAAAACGAGGCGTGTTCAGGTGCATTGTTGGTGCGTTACTATTTTGAGGCAATTGAAATAGTCTGCACCAATGTCCAACTGAAACCTGGTCTAAAGTCAATGGCGCAATGTTTGATTTGTTATTTAAAGTGTGCGTTAGTAATATGCACCTATATATGGGTGCAAAACGCGCATACAGTCTGTTTATTACACACACAGGGACATGCAGCAGCACAAAAACATGCCAAATATTAAAAAATAAAAGGATTACAATGTAAAAGATTATTATTATGTGCATAAAGACTGAACAACACATAAAATAATGCTTTAATCCCTAAATTTAGTCTCCTAATGCAGTCGCTTGTGAAGCATGCTGGGAACTACAGATCCACTGCCCTGTTAGTTATTTCAACATTAATTTGTGCGTTTCACTCAGCAATGTTAAGTTGACTGAACAAACACTTAGGTAAAGCTGACAATACTCGTTTTTAGTAGAAACAACTCAGTTAAATTAAGTTCATGTAGTTACATGAGTTTTCAAGTAATGTGAACAAGGATGGTTTGAGTGAAACTAACAACAGTGAAAGGTCTTTTTTTTTTTTTTTTGAGAGCAGATATGGATGTTGCTATTTCTTCCTTTAATCGGACAATTAAAATGATGACCGATCTCTCTGCGTACCCCTTATGTTAATGTGTTAATGCTTAAACACAATTATTTTCTGAAACATCTTTTATGTTGATGTAGCCAAGGCTGCAGGTGGTAAAAATATATTCCAGTAATATATATACAGTACAGTAAGTGGAACCACTAAGATTTTTAATGTTTTTAAAAGAAGTTTCGTCTGCTCACCCAGGCTACATTTATTTAATTAAAAATACAGTAAAAAACAGTAATATTGTGAAATATTATTACAATTTAAAATAACTGTGTAATATTTAAATATATTTGACAAAGTAATTTATTCCTGTGATGCAAAGCTGAATTTTCAGCATCATTACTCCAGTCTTCAGTGTCACATGATCCTTCAGAAATCATTCTAATATGCTGATTTGCTGCTCAATAAACATTTATGATTATTTTCAATGTTAAAAACAGTTGTGTACTTTTTTTTTTCAGGATTCCTTGATGAATAGAAAGTTCAAAAGAACAGCATTTATCTGAAATACAAAGCTTCTGTAGCATTATACACTACCGTTCAAAAGTTTGGGGTCAGTAAGAATTTTTATTTTTATTTTTTTGAAAAGAAATTAAAGAAATGAATACTTTTATTCAGCAAGGATGCATTAAATCAATCAAAAGTGGCAGTAAAGACATTTATAATGTTACAAAAGATTAGATTTCAGATAAACACTGTTCTTTTGAACTTTCTATTCATCAAATAATCCTGAAAAAAAAATATTGTACACAAATATTTTGTACAATTGTACACATTAAATGTTTCTTGAGCATCAAATCAGCATATTAGAATGATTTCTGAAGGATCATGTGACACTGAAGACTGGAGTAATGATGCTGAAAATTCAGCTTTGCATCACAGGAATAAATTACTTTGTCAAATATATTCAAATAGAAAACAGTTATTTTAAATTGTAATAATATTTCACAATATTACTGTTTTTACTGTATTTGTAATTCAATAAATGTAGCCTTGGTGAGCAGATGAAACTTCTTTTAAAAACATTAAAAATCTTAGTGGTTCCAAACTTTTGGACTGTACTGTATATATCTAAAGACTTTTCATGATCAGATCTTGATGGATGAAATCTAGCCTTGCCCTGCTGCATGAGCTAATGCTAATTCCAGCTGAATGTTCTGCTTTGCTATAAAATGTGTCAAATTACACAGTAAAAAAAATATTATTGGAGTGTGTTTTACAGTCTTTATACTTCAACATTTCACGTTTAATTCAATGTGTTACTTGCCAGTTCTTTGTAATTATTTGTGAATTGTACTAGCAATTGCAAGTGAAAATTGTTTACAAGGAAATCCAACACCTTTAATTTCAGTGTACGAAATGTCTTGTGAGTGTTGTTTTCCATTGTTATTGGCCTGCTGATCTGTGTACCTACGTACGGTTTTATGTGAAGCGTGGCTTGTTCTTACAAAGATAAAAGTCATGAATGATTTTGCGAATGTTTGTGTGTTTGTTTGAAGAGGGTTGTATGTAGCAATGCATGACTACACATTGGTGTCTTTCTGTCTGTTCCTGTGTGAACAATCAGGACAAGTGTGAGAGTTCTAATACAAAGAGATGTGATGTGAATGAGTGGAAGAAAAATGGAGGGAGATGTTGAAAAGCAAAGGGGAGAGAGGGGGCATTAGCAGAGCTGTGAACAGAGATCTGGGCTGATGTCAACAGGCAGCTGACACACATCACCGCTCTTGCTAATTAATTGGCTTTTAGTCACTGTCCTCTGTTTCTCTCACCCCCACAACATCCCCGCCTGTCAACACACAATTTCTGTCCCTTCCTCCGTCTCTCGCTCGCTCTGTCTGTCTCGCTCTCTCGCTCGCTCTCTTTGCCAGCTGTAGTTCTGGCGGTTATGGTTTTTGCCTAAGCCTGCATCTAATTATGCATGTTTACACAGGAGACGCTGAAAGTTCACTGCATGAGCTAACGCTAATTCAACACAATCACTACATTCATACATCAGGTGAAATGACACATAAAACAAATGAAAGAGGCATACCATAGACAAAAATAAATAAATAATTTGATATTGGTAACTGTAGTTAGATTTCCTTCACTTGAAACTCACTTTTAACTGAATTGTGCATGTGCAGATATGGGCATGAACAGGAAGATATAAACATATAATGGGGTGAATTCACTAAGATTGAATTGCATCTACCGATAGTGTTGTTTATTTGCACTGGTTGTTTTAGCACCCTATTCGCTTAATGAATTATGCAAATCAGTCAATGGTGCAAAACACAGCAAAAACACTTCTGTGCTGAACACAATCGGCATGGCACAATTCCTTGTCATGAAATCTTGCAAGCTAGTTCTGAGTGATATGGAATAAATAATCAACACGTTTTATACACTTTTTTTTTTTCAAAATTAGAATGTTGAATTGAATTAAATTAAATTAACATTTTTAAAATAAAATGTCCACACTTTTTTTCACAAAATTAACTCGGTGAGGAATAAATAATTTTAACACTCTGAGGTCTGACGGTATCGCCGGCGATACCACCGTGGTTTTTTTCTTATCAGTGTGAAAGAGACTCAAAATACTCCGTCAATGTTGCACATACAATTAAGAGTTATACACCATTTTAATCTGTGGAATATCTTCTTTCATTTGTGTACACTCAGAGTAAAAACAGAATTTTGTGCTTTTTGTAAAATAAAGAAAACTAACATGATGCGTGATTTCTCCTCTCCCTCTGAACGAACTCCAATCTGATAGTTCTCAGAAAATGAACTGTAACTTAGTGAATACTAATGACAAAAAAATTACACTTATGTCTAAAAAAACGTTAAGATGTCAGGTTTTAAATCATGTAAGTCAAATCGAAAACAAACCTTCTTTGTTTATGTAATCTGTATGAAAAGAGAGCCATGTCAGAAATCCGTGATTCAGCTCATTATCTGCTAATGCGGCCACGCCCACGGAGCCAGCGCTATTCAGACGCTAATTCAGTCAATACATGCATTTATTATCTCAATCGTGTATTTATTGTCTTGAAAAGTGTTTATCTGGATGTAAAAGTCATGGTTAGCGATCTCTAGAAGACATGCAGTTACTTCCTGTTTACTTGTCTTCTACAGATGAAGTTTAGATGAGTTTTTGTTTCTTTAGCGCCCTCCTGCTGCTGTATGTATTGGAAACTCCATTCATGGAATAGCCTCTTCTTCTTTTAGATGAATTTGTGGACTAAAATGCACAGAGCGCCCTCCGACTTCAAGGATGAATTGAAAACACCAGCGCTCATAGTAATGACAGTGAATATTAAATAAAAATAACTCCTCTGTATAGAAAATTGACATAAGCATATGAGAATCCAATATTTCTCCAAATGTGCATGCTTTTAAACTAAAAGCCTATATTCAGACTCTTTGCATCACAGAAATACATTATATTTTAAAGTATAATATAAAACCATTACTTTATATTGTAATAATATTTTTCTGTATGTTTCATATATCATAATGAGCTTGAGACATCACAGAAGGTTTTTTTTCACAGCCTACCTGACTGAAATGCCTCATTAATATGCAAGTCATTTCAGCTCATTACTATCCAATTCTTTTGTCTTCTCAGGTGAGAATGGCCCATTTTCAGTGGTGATTCACGCCTCCTTGCATACTGTGTTTCTTGGCAAAAAGTGTCTTACAAAAACTAAATCAATATATTGTTAAATATGAAGGAGTAGGCAGCATAATTTTTACATAATTTTGAAGCAAAAACTCTAGTCTACAACCTCCAATACCCTAAAGTCTTATGAACACAGATTTATTATACTTTTTTTGGCCTTATTTCAGTGACTTAAGTTTTTTGTTTTTTCAACAACCACGCATAAATGTTATTCCTTCAAAAACACAAACATGTACATACATGTTCCTCACATATTATTGTAGCCTAGTTTGTGCTGAATACAGTGTAATGACACTTTTTCCATTAATATGTTTATGAACAACTGAAAAAAGCACAAATGTCAGGGCATGTCAAAAGTTCTCCAGGCCCCAAATCAGCCTCAGACTCCAGAGGGTTAACAAACATAATTAAATGAAATAAGTTAAATAATTTTACACACTGTTTTTTCGCAAAATTAATTCAAAGAATGATATTAAATCATATTAACTAACATGAAACAATCTAGCGATGCATATTAATAAACAACAATATTCACCTACTGTACACACACACACAGTATATATATATAAAGCTACTAAAGACATATTTAAATCAGTTCATGTGACTACAATGGTTCAACCTTAATGTTATGAAGCGACGAGAATACTTTTTGTGCGGCAAAATAAATAAATAAATAATTCAACAATATCTAGTGATGGATGATTTCAAAACACTGCTTCATGAAGCTTCGAAGCTTTACAAATCTTTTGTTTTGAATCAGTGGTTCGAAGTGTGTATCAAACTGCCAAAGTCACATGAACTATTGAAATTTCGAAACACTTATGATGTAACAAAGCCCACTGGTGTCAAAAGTATTCACATTCATTACTCAAGTAGAAGTATAGATACTAGGGTTTAAAAATACTTCTGTAGAAGTTGAAGTATCAACTCAAGCTTTTTACTCAAGTAAAAGTATAAAAGTACTGGTTTCAAAACTACTTAAAGTATAAAAGTAAAAGTAATGTAGGGGAAAAAATGCCATTAAGGACAAAAGCTTAGGCCGTGCCACAAGGGGCCTATTGTGTACTCCACCTCCTCAAAAAAACATTTTTCTAAAGGCCATAATGACCATAATGTTGTATTAAAATGTTAATGTTGAAAAATTTGGGATGCACTAGGCTACCCGTTTCAGCCGCATATATGTCCATTGAAAATGAACGCATTTTAGTACAATGCAAATACATTAAAGCACCATATATGTGTACTACTGACCATTAACATGGGTTTCATGGAGTGGAAGATATCATGACTAGTTGCCTTTATTGGAATGTAAATGTACATCCAAGCTTAACTGCAGAAATTTGTGAGGGCAACGGACAAGAAAAATGCGGGTAGTTTTGGTGTACCCAGGGCAGGCTTAGTAACAATCAGGGCTTGACATTAACACCTGCCAGCTGTTTTCAGCTGTTTCAGTTCACACCGCACCAACAAACGCCAGCAAACTCTCTGTTGGAGTTTGTTGGATAGGTGTTGGCGTTGGTCGGAGTCTGTTTACCCGACTGAACATGTTTAAAGGTGCCATCGAATGTTTTTTTACAAGATGTAATATAAGTCTAACCCTTTAATTCTCATGCTCTCTGCCCCCAAGCTTGCGCTTGCCTTAAACAGTACATAAACAAAGTTTACACCCTCAAATGGATCTTTACAAAGTGTTCGTCATGCATGCGGCATGTATGCGTCGGATTATGTGAGTATTGTATACTGTTATATTGTTTACATTCTGAATGAATTTGAGGCTGTGCTCTGTGGCTAACAGCTAATGCTACACTGTTGGAGAGATTTATAAAGAATGAAGTTGTGTTTATGAATTATACAGACTGCAAGTGTTTAAAAATGAAAATAACGACGGCTCTTGTCTCCGTGAATACAGTAAGAAACGATGGTAACTTTAACCACATTTAACAGTACATTAGCAACATGCTAACGAAACATTTAGAAATACAGTTTACAAATATCACTAAAAATATCATGTTATCATGAATCATGTCAGTTATTATTGTTCCATCTGCCATTTTTCTCTATTGTTCTTGCTTGCTTACCTAGTCTGATGATTCGGTTGTGCTGCTCCAGACGTTAATGCCTGCCCTTGTCTAATGCCTTTCATAATGTTGGGAACATGGGCGGGCATATGCAAATATTGGGGCGTACACCCCGACTGTTACGTGACAGTGGGTGTTATGTTGAGATTCGCCTGTTCTTCGGAGGTCTTTTAAACAAATGATATTTATATAAGCAGGAGGAAACAATGGAGTTTGAGACTCACTGTATGTCATTTCCATGTACTGAACTCTTGTTATTTAACTATGCCAAGATAAGTTCAATTTTTGAATCTAGGGCACCTTTAATCGGCGTTTGTTTGGTCGTCTGAGCATCCAACAAACTCTGACGTAATCTGACCTGTTCACGAACCGTTGCCATGACGACGAGGCAAGTCCCCTTTAAAGACAGCTGTTTGATTGCGCCTGCGCCTCACGCGCACACAACAAAGCACTGGAAACGTGACATCGCAGCTTGTTCGTTATGAAAAATAAAATACAGTTTTAAAAAAAAAACATATAAAAGGTACAATAGTCTGTAGTGCAATCCGTGCCATTCAGCAAGAGCACTGCTCCACTTCACTGAAAGAGAGAGGTATACCATGAGAGCAATGCAGGTTTACCTTAAGTTTCGTTTTAAATTAATTCGTTTTGGCTTGTTTAGTTACATGGTTGTATATGACTATGTGTCACATAAATAAAAGGGTCGCGCTTAAAAAAAAAAAAAAAAAAGTTTAAAAACCGGTATACGATTTAAACGTCTCTCTATCGAACTAACATTACGTTACCTAGCTTAATTTGCAGAGGACGAAGAGAAAGCACCCGTTTGATAGCCTAAATGAGCCAGTAGTGTAGAAATAATAACTTATAAGAAATCATCTTTTTTGAGTAATGCCCCCAACAACACTGACTATTACTGCGTTCACGTCACCTCGTATTTACCGGAATCTTGACATGACAACACGTGACGTTATATTCGGAGCTGTTCACGTCCTTTTGGTCCTTGGACTAGGAATTATGCGTTTCCATGACACCACTATCAACACCTAAATGAATCTACAGCGGTCAGGTGGAACATGTGGGAGATCTCAGAAAACTCCCAGCTTACAAGCTGTAATTACGATCTCTACGAGGACGTGAACGCTTTTTACAAGCTCGAATCTCGTAACTACAGGAATTACAAGGCCGCGTGAATGCACCTTTTAGTCCTCTTTGCTGGAGTGTGACGTGATTTGATGCGCAGGTGTGATGGATTACGTACAAACCAATAGGGTGTCAGAATGGTACGTTATATGTTTTATCTTCTCATCCCACCACAATCAAATTCACTCTATCCGGATGGCGCGATTTATCTGGATAGTTTTTTTTTTTTTTAAAGCCGGAATGAAAACAAGACGAAATGAAATAAGAGTAACGAGGCTATTTTTAAAATGTAAGGAGTAGAAAGTACAGATAATTGTGTGAAAATGTAAGGAGTAGAAGTAAAAAGTAAGCTGAAAAATAATTACTCCAGTAAAGTATAGATACCCGAAATTTCTACTTAAGTAAGGTAACGAAGTATTTGTACTTCGTTACTTGACACCTCTGACAAAGCCTCGTTTACTGAAATCACGTGATTTTGGCACTCTGAACCACTGATTCAAAACATTAAATTCATAAAGCTTCGAAGCAGTGTTTTTAAATCGCCCATCAATAGATATTGTTGAATAAAGTCGTTTTGTTTTGTTTTTTGGCTCACAAAAAAGTATTCTCGTCACTTTATAATATTAAGATTAAACCACTGTAGTCATATGAACTGTTTAAAATATGTTTTTAGTATCTTTCTGGGCATTGAAAAAGGAAATTAACTTGCTGTCAATTCAGGCCTTACTGAGCCATCAGATTTTATCAAAAATATCTTAATTTGTGTTCTTATGGTCTTATGGGTGTGGGATGACATGAGGTTGAGTAATTAATGAAAGCATTTTCATTTGTGGGTGAACTAACCTTTTAACATTAGTTAATAAAAATATAACTGTTCATTGTTAGTTCACATCAACTCAACCCATTATATAATATGAACAGATACAACTTTTGATTTTAATAATGTATTTGTACATGTTGAAATTAACATTAACTGAGATTAATAAATGCTTTAGAAGTATTTTTATTTTTATTTTATTGTTAGTTCATATTAACTAATGTAGTTAACGAATATTAACAAATGGAACCTTATTGTAGCCTACCTGCAGAAAGTGTTACCAAGAAATCAGTGTTTTAAATGGATTAATGGAAACGTCATGCACTGAATTGGCTGTTTAGAATACTGAAAGTGCACTCAACTATACCAAATGTCTGCACACACTTTTTGTGGTTATAACTCCATCATAAAATCATCATTTGACAAATTACTGCCATTATCAGTAGAATATATTTACAAACACAATAGCTCAATGCAAATTGAATATGGCACATTTTATAGCAAGGCTAATTTATACATAGAAAAAGGTGTGTTTATATTGAAAATAATTATAATTACCTGATTAAAGTAATCACACAGCAATTGCTGTGACTTGCTGAAACTAGTTACAAGTTGTTCATGAATACGACTCTGGGGTTTCATAGTGAAATTCCACATGTACTTTAACAGCTCATATAATGCACTTACTTTCAAAACATCTTAAAATCACTCATTCTAATAGTGCTTCATGCTCTATCTTTTAATCAGAGGAGGCGAGATTAAGATCGATTGAGTCTTGGGTAAATAGCATTGTGTGGAGAGAAGGCTGACTAAGGGAGCAGCACACAGTGGACACAAATTGAGGCACTAAATCCCAATGGGATACAGTCTCTGCTGCCTCCTGGCCATTATACGTGTCATGTGGCCGTTCGGTTTTCAGGACTACGGAACCTGATTAAACCAACAGCTTGGTGAAAGGCAAACATATGCATGATATTGCTGCAAGAATGCGATTTTAATTATAAATCACTGAGAGGTGTTCTTGATATCTCTAGAAACAATTCAACACCGAGACCAGGCTTCGTCATTGTCCACACGCTATACTTCTGTCCTATCTCGAAGGTGTCGGGAGATGATTACATCTTCTCTAAGCCTCAGTGGTCTTATTGCAAATGCCAACCTGGCCACGCGGATGTACTCCAGGCCCGGCTGAAAGGTCTCAGTCTTTATTCTAACATAATTGAAAACAGATTTATTGGATTAGGGCGAGCCTGTGTCTGTGCGAGTGCACTAGTTCAATTCCATCCTTCTTTGTCATAAACAATACCGCGCTGACGTCTTGACAAACAAGCTTTGATGACCTTGTTTGGGGAACAGAATTTTACAGCGATGCAGGAATAAATGTATGGTTATATGAGTGAATAGGAAGGGAATGATTTGCACCTCCTTGCAAAGACCTTCAGAAGTACAAGGCCTTATTAGAATTCAGACAATTAAAAGAATATGGCCAAAAGCGGTGGTTTTAAATTAAACAAAATGAGTGGAATGGGACAATACAGTATATCTGTCTACTGATCAAGTATAACATTATGATTATTTCTTCATCACGGCACCTGTTAGTGGGTGGGATATATTAGACAGCAGGTGAACATTTTGTCCTCAAAGTTGATGTGTTAGAAGCAGGAGAAATGGGCAAGCGTATGAATTTGAGCGAGTTTGACAAGGGATAAATTGTGATGGTTAGACAACTGGGTCAGAGCATCTCCAAAACTGCAGCTCTTGTGGGGTGTTCCTGGTCTGCAGTGGTCAGTATCTATCAAAAGTGGTTCAAGGAAGGAACAGTGGTGAACCGGTGACAGGGTCATGGGCGGCCAAGGCTCATTGATGCACATGGGGAGCGAAGGCTGGCCAACAGACGAGCTGCTGTAGCTCAAATTGCTCAAGTTAATGCTGGTTCTGATAGAAAGGTTTCAGAATGCACACAGACAAGTCAGGGTGCCCATGCCAACCCCTGTTCACTGCCTAAAGTGCCAACAGTGGGCACGTGAGCATCAGAACTGGACCACGGAGCAATGGAAGAAGATGGCCTGGTCTGATGAATCACCTTTTCTTTTACATCACATGGATGGCCGTGTGCATGTGCCTCACTTACCTGTGGAACACATGGCACCAGGATGCACTATGGAAAGAAGGCAAGCCAGCGGAGGCAGTGTGATGCTTTAGGCAATTTTCTGCTGGGAAACCTTGTGTCCTGCCATCCATGTGGATGTTACTTTGACACATACCACCTACCTAAGCATTGGTGCAGACCACGTACACCCTTTCATGGAAACTGTGTTTTCTGGTGGCTGTGGTCTCTTTCAGCAGGACAATGCGTCCTGCCACAAAGCAAAAATGGTTCAGGACATCAATCCAATTGAGCATCTGTGGGATGTGCTGAACAAACAAGTCCGATTCATAGAGGCCCCACCTCACAACTTACAGAACTTAAAGGATCTACTGCTAACATCTTGGTGCGAGATACCACAACACACCTTCAGGGGTCTAGTGGAGTCCATGCCTTGAGGATCAGGGCTGTTTTGGCAGCAAAAGGGGGACCAACACAATATGGAGTTGGTCATTATGTTATGCCTGATCGGTGTATATATACTAGTTTATTTAACTTTTACCGCAATTGCAGGACATGTAAATGTCAAATTTCTAGGTCTCAGTGAAAAGCACTGAGAAAAAAAAAAAAAAAAAAAAAAAAAAAGAAAAAATACAGAAATTGCTAGTAAATTTCACAAATAATTACAAAACAAATGGTAAGTAATACATTGAATTAAAAAGACTGAAATAGTATTGTAAAACATACTCCAATAATATTTGTTTTATTAACAAATTAGGAAAAAAAACATTTTTTTTTACAGTGTAGTGACCTATTTTTTATTTATTTATTTTTAATGGATGTTTCTATTTATGTATGTGTCGGAATGTTATTATTAAGGGAATAGTTTTCTTAAATTAAATTGCCATTAATTACTCACTATTTATAATATGGATTACATTTATGGTTGTCCTATACATTCTAAAAATTCTCCCCTTTGAAAAAAAATTAAATAAAAAAAAATCATACAAATTACAGCATACTAGTTTGACAGTAAATAAGACATTTTCATTGGGGCCAACTACCCTTTAAGCATAATAATGAAAGAAAACATAAAAATCAGTGGTTCTCAAACTATTCAAGCCAGGTACCACCTTTAAGCAAATCAAAACGTCCACGTGCCAGCCAGTTACAAAAATATTCACGGTGTTGAATGACATCTCTTTGAGTGCAAGCTTAAGAATTGAGTGGCATAATGACATATTTTGATTGATATCCCTGTCATACAGATAAATCATGCTTCTGCAAGAGCAGAATCCCCATCAGTCCCTTTATTACCCTTTACAGATCCATGGAAGAGCCTAATCAGAGCAGCAACTAACACACTCACACACTCAAGATAGATATGTGTTACAGATACAGTAGATCTCTCAAACAAGACACCATCGTATTATGCTTAATTCCATATTTTAAGGATAACCTTTTTTCCTTGCAGGAATTTGATTGCTATTCAGTAAAAGACTACATCTGCCAAAATGAGGTAAGAAGTGCAGAGATGAAACTTTCCAAGCCAGTGAGTTCAAGCATTATCTATTAGCATCTCTTGCTTGTGCATGAGGAAAAGAAGGCTTGATGACTATCATATGTCCAGAGATAGAGCACCATTGCACTAGAGCATGCATTGTGGCTTTATTGTAAATATATTATGATTAGACATATCCCTTGTACATAACTTGCCCAGCATGTGCTGCAAAAGCTTAAGAGGGTTTGGGTAATCTCACAAAACCTGTCAGGAACTTGTCCGGGTCATATTATACACCAAAACTGAGAAAGATATAAGAAATTTTATTTAGCCATTTTAAGGAGCATTAGGATTTTATGCATTATGGCATTATTTTCATGACAAATAATAATAATAATTTATATTACTGTAATATATATTAATGGAATTGTAATGATAATGAAAGGACAATCAAATGGAATGACAATTGAATGACGATTGAAAATAATTATAGTATTCATTTTTATATTAATAATTGTATTTGTCAGCTATACACAGCTGTAGTGTCATAACAATAATGTTAGTCACAAAGATAATAATAATAATAATAATTTGTATAACTGTAATATATTAACTGAATTGTAATGAGAATGAAATGGCAATCCCCACTTAAAATAATGTGAAATAATATAAAATAATGATTTATTTTATAATATTCTATATGAATAATGGACATAATAATGAAAACATAAAATGTTAGGAAGCATTTTGGTAGTATTTGTCAACTATATGCAACTGTAGTATCATGAAAATAATGTCAGTCACAAAAAATATTAATAATCATAATTAATATTAATAATAACAAGAATGTATTGCATTGAAAAAAAAAATGCATTTATATTTATTTATTTTTCCTGTGTAAAATGTGACCTGGACTTATTTTCATGGAATTCACAAGTTTGAACAATGTCTGGTGTTCCATTTAATACTATTTCGTTTATTTGTTCACAGGTTCCTGGAAGCCCACCTAACACAAGAGTAGAAGACCACAGAAATTCAAGTCCAGGCACAAAAGCCCTAACCGATGTTTTGATGCTCGGTCTGATGTTTGCTCTTGGAAACCTCACTATGTAGAACTACCTGAGCTTCAAAAGCCAGCACAGTGAGGACAAGGCTGATGGAAACCCCCTCATGATCATCTTCAGTCCAATCTCACGCCTCTCTCCTCTACTGCAGCTTTCTTTCTTTCTTTCAAATAAACACCAAACAGAAA
Organism: Chanodichthys erythropterus; assembly: GCF_024489055.1. Lineage (NCBI taxonomy): Eukaryota > Metazoa > Chordata > Actinopteri > Cypriniformes > Xenocyprididae > Chanodichthys > Chanodichthys erythropterus. The sequence continues at coordinate 25,504,570 of NC_090229.1, forward strand.
GAACACAGAGACACATATCGAAAAGACTGCTGCATCTTTGCCATGGCCGAACGAGAAAGTTGCATAGCGAATGAGCAAACGGCCAAGAAACAGATATTGCGTACTTAGCCGCTTGATTCCAAAGTCGAAGACCTGTTAGGTGCCTGATTGGCGGACCTGCAATTAAAGACCCAGGCACAAAGCTTTCCAGTCTTCTGTACTACTTCCTGCCGCCCACACCACCCATAAAAAGGGCGCCTCGCAGCACCCATCAGGCCTGAATTACCCATTGTCTGGCACTGTATTACACCATCTCTGAGAGGCCCACTGCCCATTTATTGGATTTGCCGCGCTCTTCTTTGACAGCTGCTTTAGCTTTCTCATTGTGATTATTCCTTTTCAGTTCCATCTTTTTTCCTTCTTTTGTCCACCAGTTGAACAGGAGTAATTACTTTCCAGTGGTTCTTTTAAACGTGAAGTGTTTGAAGTTTAAATCTGTACCCTGTCGACACGGCGTGAGGTGGATGTCACGGGCGACAGCTCTCTTAGTCACATTCTGTACTTAGTTTGATGGATTTGAAAAAGAAAAGGAATGTTGAGATGAAGTTGATGAAAACGTACCAGTGGATCAACAGGAGAAGTAGATCTTAACAAACGGCTTCCGTGTGGGTTCACAATGTCGATGGGCTGCCCACACATGTATAATTTTGTCTGTGAATATGAATGTTTTTCTTTCCAAAAGTACAGCTGTTAATTATTATGTGTTGTCTTTAAGTGAAAGATGATGAGACTCTAGAGAAAGTTCTAGACGAGCAGTGGGAGTGACAAGAACTGCATGACTGAGAAAAACCTGGAGGTGCTCATACCACTAACCATTAATAGTCATGGCATAATCAGTCTCTGGTTAAATTCAGTTATAAACAAGAAAAGCCCTGACAAAGAAGGCAAGCGTTTTGGGACATTCATCGTCATGTGAATCATTGTGTGCAATTTCTGATGTGGCCTTACTCTTTGTTTTTCCTCCTCATTATTTTCTAGTCGCTGTGCGGAGAAGGTCGATGCCGAGTTTTGATGTTCGGAATGTTTCTAAAAATGTACTCACCCCAATTCACGGTTTCAGTAAATGCACTCGATATGTATGACTCTTTTATCAACATTCCAAACACTGAAGTTATGAACAAACAGACATCGATTTTATATATATATATATATATATATATATATATATATATATATATATATATATATATATATATATATATATATATATAAAAATGTAAAGTTCAAATCTAAAAAAAAAAAAAAAAACTAAAAAAATTATATATATTGTGTCCTAGGCTTGTTATATACGTAAAATTGCAAAGCAAATGATATGAACATTCTTTGTGTAAATATGACACTAATGCAATGGAAACACATTAAAGATATGTCGTATCAGTGGGGATCCATCTGTCAAAACAGATTAAAACATCAACAGGCAATTTTTTTTTTTTTTTTTTTCATTAATAGATTTAATACTTTATAGTACCAAAAGCTTTATGAGTATTCTAAGATTTCTAAAAGGATGCAGTGATGTAATAATCAGCTCTATTTTACCAGATGATAAAAAAAAAGAATCTTTTCTCATTTGGTGTGAATGTTCCTAGACTTACTTTTGTTGAAACATCTGGAATATATAGACATATAAACAGTATATTTTTGAAGTATGCTGCCTTTTGAAAAAAAAAAAAAAAAAAAATTATATATATATATATATATATTTTAAGGGAGCTATTAAGTCAAAATGCAGGTTTGTCATTGTTGAGTGAGAACAAGAACAAATTCAAATAACAAGAAAAATGATCTTGTCACAGACACTGACATCGCAATCCCTACTTTGAAATTATTTTCAAAACTGTGCTGTCATATTCGGTGGGAACAAAAGTAGCGGTGAATGAAATCTAAAAGAAACACGATGTAAATTTTCTGAAAGGTGTCAGAGATGTCACATTTAGTTGTTCAACCTTTTAACAAAAAGACAAAGTGAATCTGCATCCGCCACTTATTCCCCAAAACAGTGTTGATACTTTACTGTATATCAAAAAAGGCCTACTGGGGTTTGGATAATGTTATGACTGGTGGATACAGAAGTGTGTGATTGTTGAGTGTGTGTGTGTGTGTGTGTGTAGCCAACATGTACAGTACGTTTGTGTATAAGATTTTTAGCTATGGTCAGGCGGGGAGGGGATTTGGTATCAGGGAGAGACCATTTGACGAATGTATGCTTCAGATGCAAAGAAATGAACTATGAAAAAGAGTAGCACTTCACAGAGACATTCAATGGAGCTTTTGCTGTGTCACATGACTTTGATAAACCATCGTGATTTGATCACCTCTGGAATTAGCAGAGTTCTATGTCATCTCATCACTGCTTTGATGTAAGGGTCACCTCCCTTTGTAGACTGCTGTGAGGTCCAGATATGCTAATGCTGTGCTTGTTTCCTGATCAATAAAGCCACTTCACTTTTTAATGCTTTCCATATTTGTTATGTGTTGAGGACAAAAAGAAAAGGCATGTTGCAGATGTGATCCTGGGCAAAAAACATCTGTTAGTTAATTTAGATTTACCAACCCAGGATCACTGGAAAATGCACCTGTGATGACATTTCTGCAAGATGCATTGCTTGTTGCCAATGAGTGGCTCTACAAGCTTGTTCAGATTTATCCAAAACAGATGAACGTGAATCTGGGGATGTTTTATGTTGGTTGCTGTACATATTATGGCAGTTCGGTGAGTGGCGCTTTAAGGTTAATGCTCTGTTGTGTTTGAAAATAACGTACCACCTACACTAAACCTGACCAAAAGTGTTAACAAAACCAAATGTGAGTTAAAATGCATTTGCTGAAGCAACAATGCCATTTCAACTTGCTTCTACAAGTCTTTGAACTCTTTTATCAAGTTTTGTGACTCCTGTTTCACAGGACTTGTACCTGAGCGCTCTGCATCACAAGTGTAACACTGTACCAGGTGAGCTACTGAGTAAGTTTACAATGCAGGAAAGTCATATATATGGAGCTGATTGTGTGATGCAAACATCAAATTACAATTATGCACTATGGTAAAAGTGTTTTGAGGTCATAATAGTATTGTGCAAGGAACCATTAACCCTTAAATGCATGACTGTTTCGCCAATCATTCGTACATATTTGGGTCTTTATCGACCCGGATCTATATCTAACATGGAAGGATCTCTACCTGTCGCGATAATATAAAACTCCTCTGATATTAGAGTACAATTACAGAAGAATAAAATAAATCGTATTTTGTTACCTTTTGGAGCTTGAAAGGGCTCAGTTTGTGCAGATGTTTTATGCCTTCATCACTGTCCTCGTCAGAGCTCATTTCCCAGTAAATTCAGCAAATAATGGGCTAGTTTTATGTTTCTGGTCACGAATATGAGCCCATTCGCGATCTCAAACGTATTCTCAAAACTATTTCATTTTCAACATCTTCAAAATCAATATTTCGATCGCTAAAAGCTTCACCAGATCCATCCAGTAACAGTTAAAGTCATATTTCATTGCATTCAGTACTTACTCTGCAGTAAATCGCTGAGCCATTTCATGTTGTTATTATTATTTCGTTTTCTGTTTGAATGAGTCGTCACTTCAGCATTGTGTATCAGACACTGCCACCTTGTGGAATAAAGGTGAATCGCACTTATTCCGTCATCTAAGATTCAATTATTGTTGTGCAGAAAAATATATGTACACTCATACACACCTCGGGTCGTTTGCGACCCTATATAATTTTTACAAAAAATGAATACAAAAATAGGCATTCTTTTATAATTTTTTGATTTTTTTCTTGTTATATTCTTTATAATGAATTGATTGAGGAATACCAAGAAGGTTGATGTCTAACTTTAAAAAAAATGAACGAGGAGGAGGGTAGTGAATGACGTCCCGGGTCACAAAAGACCCGAGGTATGCATTTAAGGGTTAACAAACAGGTATCCCAAACATTTCTTCTTTATTCCATTGGTCAGTCAAACACATATTGTAGCCTCGCCCCAAACTCACACTATTAGTTGAGGTGTTGTTGGCCTCCATTGACAGCAAGATAATCAACACTTTCAGATGCCCAGAAAGCTACTAAAGACATTTTAAACAGTCCATGTGACTACAGTGGTTCATACGGAAGAGGATTAGGGCCAAGCAATAATAAAAAAATAAAACCATCTCGAGATTAAAGTTGTAAATTTCGAGAAAAAAACTTGTTAAATTTCGAGAAAAAAGTCTAAATAAAATGTTGAGAATAAACTCATTAAATTATGAGAAAAAAGTCGTTAAATTACGAGAACAAATTCGTTTACGAATTTGTTCTCATAATTGAACGACTTTTCTCGTAATTTAATGACTTCTCAACATTTTATCTAGACTTTTTTCTCGAAATTTAACAATATTTTTCTCATAATTTAATGAATTTGTTCTCGTAATTTAACTATTTTTTTCTCGTAATGTAATGACTTCATTCTCAACATTTTATCTCGACTTTTATCGAAATTTAACGAGTTTTTTTCTCGTAATTTAACAAGTTCATTCTCAAAATTGTATCTCGACTTTTTTCTTGAAATTTAACGAGTTTTTCTTGTAATTTAACGAGTTTATTCTCAACATCTTATTTCGACTTTTTTCTCGAAATTGAACAAGTTTTTTCTTGAAATTGAACAACTTTAATCTCAAGATGGTTTTATTTTTTTATTATTGCTTGGCCCTAATCCACTTCCGTAGGTTCAACCTTAATGTTGTGAATCGACAACAATAATTTTTGTGCTCCAAAAAAACAAAATAAAGACTTTATTCAACAATGCCTAGTGATGGGCGATTTCAAAACATTGCTTCATGAAGCTTCAAAGCTTTACGAATCTTTCGTTTTGAATTAGTTGATTTCAGTAAACAAGGCTTTGTTACCTCATAAGTGTTTTGGAATTTCAGTGGTTCACCACTGGGGGGCATGACTTTGGCAGTTTGATCCTCCCCCCCGAACCACTGATTTGAAACAAAAGATTCGTAAAGCTTCGAAGCAGTGTTTTGAAATCACCCATCACTAGATATTGTTGAATAAAGTCATTATTTTGTTTTTATGGTGCAGAAAAAGTATTCTCGTCACATCATAACATTAAGGTTGAACCACTGTAGTCACATGAACTGTTTTAAATATGTCTCATAGCTTTCTGGGCATCTGAAAGTGTTAATTATCTTGCTGGCAATGGAGGCCTCACTAAGCCATTGGATTTCATCAAAAAGATAAGAAGATGAACAAAGCTCTTATGGGTGTGGAATGGCATGAGGGTGAGCAATAAATGATAGAATTTTCATTTTTGGGTGAACTAACCCTTTAATATACAATAGTTTTAATCTAGAATAATAATTCTATAGTTAAATATTATGAATACATATTTTTTCATCAGTATTCCTGTTTTCGGTCACATCATTGGAACTGCCTGATAGGATGTGCATAATTTTTTATGATAGATTCCAATTTTGTCAGCGTCTACCATCAGTTCTGAATTATGCCACTTTATGACTGCTGGCCTCAGTTTTTTATATTGTACTGATACAGAGTAATATATGCCTTTGAGACGTCCCCATCTAGTTAAACAAAGAACAGATTGCATCCCACTTTCCTTTATATCCGCCAGCTCAATAAGCTGTATCGCACGATGTTAAGATGTTATCTGGTCATTTTGTCCAAACTTCATCTCAAGAGACATTTTCATTTGTGAGCAATTTCTTCACTAGCCATTTTTTATCTTTGCACACACTGTTGAAACAAGATTTGACATAGCTTTGAGGATCCATTTGGGATCCACCTTCATTAAACAGAATTTTGTTCGAGTAGGGTCTATATTTGAAGCTGCATCTCTGTAATTATGTCTAAAAATAGATAGCTTGTGCTGTATGTTATGGTTATATATCCTTTGTCATTTTATTTCGCCATTTTAGCCCCAAAATGAAATGCATCTGCTAGCAAAAACACCCAGACTGAGGCTCATACACTTCTCGAATATCAACAAAGCACATTTTATTTCCTGCAAAAATGGGGCCTTTTCATAAATGAGAGGCTAATTAGATTCTACCGCATACAAAGTGTATTCATACACTCGGTTCACCCACTGTATGTGACGCCCCTATAAAGCAGCCTGTTGATAATCCAGACAGCAATAGTGAGGAGGAGATAACGCTCTTTTATCTAGACTTTTATTTATTTTATCAATCAAATCTAAATACGTCTTGGAGAGAGGAGTCGAGAGGCGTGTGATGTAAAACTTCCAATCTGAATACGAGTCAAGATTTTGCCTGTGCTTGAGTTTAATGGCATTGTCAAATGTGATAAAACAAGAAACAAAGCAATCCAGACCCCCCCTGCTGTTTCGGCAGTCTTTGGTTCAGCGTTTGACAGCTGCATTTTTCACTTTGTGTTTCATTCTATTTCTATCCAACATGTCTGTGCATTTGCCATGTCTGATCTTAAAGTGCATAGAATATGTTTGAAGACATTCAGAAACATATCTGAAAATATTTCAGCATTGCAAGTTACTTGTTGAAGAAGTGAAAGGGTAAATACTTTGCAGTCACCTTGGCCTCTGATATTGGCGAGAAGTCTGTGACAAGCTTTAAGCACTTGACTTCCCTAAGATGTCTTATCATCTAAGCCAAGTTCTGCATGTCTCTGCTTCTGCTTTGTGCCAGCTTATAGACTTTACAAACTGTATAATTTCTATGTCTATTCCATCTTCTCTCAGACCTATACAAGAATGAAGCTCTGGAGCAAGAGCAATTCATTTTGAAATGATTGCATAAATCACTGGTTATTTACTTGGATATGGATTTCTATGTAAACCAATGTTTATTAGATTTGTACTATTTTATCTCAATGAAGCAGATACAGAGATCTTTTTGTTTGTGATGAAGATTATGGCTGAGCTGAAGTGGAATTGTGTCCCCGTTCAAGTGTAATTGCTTGAAACGTGTTAAACATTTCTTTTACAATCCAGGTTTTGAATAATTTGACGGTATGCCCTCTATTTGAGTGTTTAGAGCGTTACTAGTCAATATGACCTTCCAAATATTTTTTTTTTTTTTTTTTTTTACAATCTCCTGAAAAGCTTGTGGTTCGATCTTTGAGGTAATTTGTTCCACTGGCAAACTCCCATAACAACCTTCAACATGCTTCTGAAAACACATTATCTTCAAAATAGAGATATTTCTTCTTGATTCATATATATATATATATATATATATATATATATATATATATATATATATATATATATATACAGTACAGTCCAAAAGTTTGGAACCACTAAGATTTTTAATGTTTTTAAAAGAAGTTTCGTCTGCTCACCAAGGCTACATTTATTTAATTAAAAAAATACAGTAAAAAACAGTAATATTGTAAAATATTATTACAATTTATAATAACTGTGTACTATTTAAATATATTTGACATAGTAATTTATTGTGATGCAAAGCAGAATTTTCAGCATCGTTACTCCAGTCTTCAGTGTCACATGATCCTTCAGAAATCATTCTAATATGCTGATTTGCTGCTCAATAAACATTTATGATTATTTTCAATGTTGAAAACAGTTGTGTACTTTTTTTTTCAGGATTCCTTGATGAATAGAAAGTTCAAAAGAACAGCATTTATCTGAAATACAAAGCTTCTGTAGCATTATACACTACCGTTCAAAAGTTTGGGGTCAGTAAGAATTTTTATTTTTATTTTTTTGAAAAGAAATTAAAGAAATTAATACTTTTATTCAGCAAAGATGCATTAAATCAATCAAAAGTGGCAGTAAAGACATTTATAATGTTACAAAAGATTAGATTTCACATAAACACTGTTCTTTTGAACTTTCTATTCATCAAATAATTGTACACAAATATTTTGTACAATTGTACACATTAAGGGCCCTATTTTAACGATCTAAACGCAAAGTGTGAAGCGCACGGCGCAGGTGCACTCAGGGCGTGTCCAAATCCACTTTTGCTATTTTAACGACGGAAAAACGGTCCGTGCGCCGGGGAACATTTTTGAAATGGGTTGTCCCTATTCTCTTAATGAGTAATGGGCGTAACGTTCAATAAACCAATCAGAGTGTCATCTCCCCTTCCTTTTAAGAGCGAGATGCACTCGCGCCATGGCGGATTGCTATTTACATGGTGGAATTTGTTGGCGGAAAAGCTGAACGCTTTTCAAGCGAAGAAACCGATCTGCTCGTGCGCGAAGTTAAACGTTTAGTTAGAAGGTAAACGAAGTTAACTTTTTATATTTATGTAGCCTACACAATAATATTCTTTTACACTGTAATCCTTTTGTTTTTAATATTTGGCATGTTTGTGTGATGCGCATCCCTGTGTGTAATAAGCAAAGTCGACGCGCCCAGAGGCGCAGTTTCTGCCAACGCGCTCTAACAAAAAAATATTGCGCCATTGACTTTAGACTTTAGACCAGATTTGAGTTGGTCTATGGCGCAGTCTATTTTCAGCTCCTTAAAATAGCAATGCGCCGGCAATGCGCCTTAACACACCTCTTTTTTAGACCAGCACGCCCATGGGCGACTAACTGGCGCAAATGCATTTACTGATTTAAGGACGTGGCGCTGAATGGGAAAACGCGAACGGCGCCGGACGCAAACTAGCAAACACACTTGCGCTGCACCTTGCGTCGCATTGCGCCGGGTGTATTTTAGTGCCCTTTATGTTTCTTGAGCAGCAAATCAGCATATTACAATGATTTCTGAAGGATCATGTGACACTGAAGACTGGAGTGATGATGCTGAAAATTCAGCTTTGCCAACACAATAATACATTAAATTTTAAAATATTTTTCAATTAGAAAGCATTTTTTTTTAAATTGTAATAATATTTTACAATATTACTGTTTTACTGTATTTTTAATTAAATAAATGCAGCCTTGGTGAGCAGACGAAACTTCTTTTAAAAACATTACTGATCCCAAACTTTTGAACAGTTTGTGTTTGTTTGTGTGTATATATTATATATATATATATATATATATATATATATATATATATATATATATATATATATATATATATATATATATATATATACACACACACATTTGATTTTAGGTTTAGGCAACAATATCATATTGTTTTTAGATTAGATTAGTATTTATAGCTGTCAAGGCTGGTTGCAGCAGAGATGAAAGAGGATCAGGTTTCACAGAACTTCAAAAATAGGAAAAGAACAACCGGTATAATACTGATGATAATGAACCACTAAACAGGACTCAACACAGGGCTTAAATACACAGCAAACAAAAGGGCTAATTAACTAGACACACCTGAACAGAATACTAAATCAATCAGAAACCTTGGAGACAAAGGCTGCATCCGAAAACTGAAAAATGCTGCCTTTGGAGGATGCATTGCAAGGTAGGAAGGCATCAAGGCATGCCCGAATCCAAAGTTAGCTTCATAGATGTATCCTTTGCTGCCTTTGATATCCCATTCTGTGACATTTGAGCTAAAAAATAAAGATGGCATCCGAAAGTTGCCATTTTTGTTCACTTTGTGTTTAAGTGTACATGTGACAACTTTTTTTCCCACTTTTGATGTAATTTCTAGTGAGAAATTATTATTGTAGTAATTAAATATTTGCTTAGTTATCACCAAAGCTTGTGCTATTTTGCTGTAGATCATTAAACCTTTATGCTGCTTAAGAAATATGTCCAAAATCAGTTTCATGAGGTGCCTTTGAGCGCAAACGCTGCCTGCAAAGTCATTACCAGATAGGGCAGCGAGGCAACAAATCAGCTGCCTAAATTTTAGGATGCAGCCAAACAGGCAGGGAATGGAGGATGACAGAACTAATTAACAAACTAGAAAAGCAACCTAGAAACACAGACATGAACAGATCAGAAAAACAGATCAAAAACAAACTCTAAACATGATCAAACAAACTCAAAATTTGACATTAACAATAAATATTTTCTTTTCTGCTAAACATATCTGATTTGTATTCACATTTGAGGGACATTTATTATAATGACTTATGATTATACTCCAAAATCTGTCTATTATGATTTAGAACTGATGATCATGACTTTAAAAATAGTTCATACAGTATATATGGTTTTCAGATGACTGCATTTTCTTTTCAGAAAATGGTGTCTAATGTTGACAGGGAGTAGTGTTGTGTGAGGAAGTGCAATGTTGTGGCTTTAATGAGTGTTTATGAATATGTGCTGACACACGTGATTAATGCAGTGGTATTCTGGGTAGTGAATGGTGCGGACTAGGCATGTTTTATCTAGTACATATCTGAACTAATTAGCACTTTATCCACCCTCTGAAACCACTGAGCTGAGTCAGACAGATACACACAGTCAAGATATAATATGGTGACACACACACACACACACACACACACACACACAAGCTACATTGACACACATGTGCAAAAATTAGCAGTTCTCTATTAGGCCAATCCAATCTACAATACTGTAGACCAAAAGTTCCGAAACCTATTTCAATTACTTTACAAAAGCTTATTTTTGCAATGAAATAAACTTATTAAAAAGGTAATTGTATGTTTTTGTCTGACAATTCTGACTTTTTTTCTCACAATTGTGAGTTATATCACACAGTTTGGACTTTTTTTTCTCACAATCGCAGTTTAAAGTTTATATCTCACATTTACAAGTTATAAACTCTTGAATGCTTAATTCTGGTTGACGAACATTCTAAGGTGTACAATTATTTTCCAGTTAACGCACAGCTAAAGCAGTTCCAGGAAGGTCTTGACCGCATTACATTTCCATATCACTTTACCAAATGAGTTCAGTTATTGCAACAGCTCTTATTGATATTTCTCAGTATTAAGGTAGTAATGTTGCTGTTTTTGAAGCAGTTAAACTTACAGCTTCACTTCACACACGCTGAAGCAATCTATCATTCTCTCTCCAATGCATTAGTCTGCATTTCAATGACTCAAGCCTCCGTTACAAGCTCTAAAATAATGCTTTAGAATTAGTAATGGAGGCTTGGGATGAGACTCAAAAGAAATTAGTCCTATGTACACGAGCATTTTAAGGACAAAAAACTCACAAAGGTCTTGAAATAAAATATCTGAATAATGTCGAAAGCGAAATAATTGACTATGAGCTGTTGAATTATTATAAACATACCTCTCCCTTTAATACAGTACATGTTTTTAATCCATGCATGTTTCCTGTAAGGTCCCGCATAGCTTCATCCCCTGACCTACACTGCTGATATCAGCTGACAAGGATGACATGTATCCCTGTTTCACCCATTTCTGTCTGTAACAACCAGAGGAAGGAAGGAAGTAAAAGATCCCCTTGGTTCTCCACCTGTAATGTAACATAAATGTCTGATGACATCTGCAAAACAATAGTCCTCTTACTGAGGGCATTCCGGTCTCTGATGTGAATAATTGATTTGTGTTTAACCCCCATGGGAGGAGTGTGTGTCGTGAATTCTTTTAGCTCTGTGAGCTTGAAGAATGTACGATGCATCAGCGTGTAACTAGAGTCAGCCATCTAGTGCAGAAACAAGGAGATAAGCCCTATCATGTCCCGCTTACTAAACACATTTTCTCTTATTTACTTTATCTTTGTCTCTTTTGTAGCCCCATACCTCTGATCCACAACATACCACATCAGTGACGCTCTCTAGCCTCTGAAAGCGCAGTGTGGACATGGGTGTATGGGAGAGTGAGTCTACACCTTGAAAAAAATTCAAATTCTTTTTTAAAAGATCATTCCAAAAACAGAATTTGCCATTTAAAATCTGGCATCTTTGCTCAACTTTTTTAAATTACATTACAGTGGTCAGTGTAAATGAGTCCAACCCCTTTGAAAGTAACATTTTAAACAATATCTCAATGAACACAAAAACAATTTCCAAAAATGTTGACAAGACTAAGTTTTATATAACATCTGTTAAATTTATAACATGAAAGTAAGGTTAATAATATAACTTAAAAACTAAATTTTCAGTTTTGCTCAAATTAGGGTGATGCAAAAATGAGTACACCCCACTGAAAGTCTCTGGAGCAAACCTAAATTTTAGACTACAAATGTCTAATTTAACAAGAATTCAACCACAGGTGAGTCTAATTATTCATTACACAGGTGTCCAGCAGACAGTTGACTATAAAAGGGTGTTTAAACCCCTTTCATGCTGTCAGCAATGGCACCACATGGAAGAGAAATGTCACAAGACCTGAGAAAGAAAATAATTTCTTTACACCAGAAAGGTGAAGGCTACAAGATCAGCAAAGCTTTACTTATCAGTCAGAATACTGTAGCAAAAGTGGCACAAACATTTAAAAAAAGATGGAAATGCAATCATCTCACAGAGACGTCCAGGTCGTCCATGGAAGTTAACACCTCGACAGAAGCGTCTTCTGATGAGAAGGGCTGAAGAAAATCGGCATGCACGTTCACTGCTGTTATCTAAAGAAGTAGAAAGCCAAACCGGGGTGACTGTTTCCCGTGACACAATACGGTGTACACTGCAGAGGAATGGCAAGCCCAGGCACAAAAAAGGCCATCTAGAGTTTGCCAGGGCCCATGCTGACAAAGATGAAGACTACTGTGACTCTAAACTCTGGAGTGATGACACCAAGATAAATGTTTTTGGAACTGATGGCCTCAAAACTGTATGGCATTGCAAAGGTGAGGAATACAAAGAAAAATGCATAGTGCCTACAGTGAATCTTTATCAGTGTCTTTATGTGGGGCTGCATGAGTGCTGCTGGTGTCAGGAGCTGCATTTCATTGATGGCATCATGAATTCACAGATGAACTGCTCTATACTGAAAGAGAAGATGCTACCATCACTCTGTGCCCTTAGTCGTTGTGCACTTTTCCAACATGATAATGATCCTAAACACAGGCCACTGTTGGATTTCAGAAGAAGAACAGGGTGAAAGTGATTCAGTGGCTCCTGATCTGAACCCAATCGAACACCTATGGGGAATTCTGAAGAGACAAGTTGAGCATCACTCTCCATCCAGCATCCAGTCTCTAAAAGAGGTCATTCTTGAAGAATGGAAAAAGATAGATGTTGCAAAATGTCGCCAACTTGTTCATTCCATGCCTAGAAGACTTGGTGCTGTCACTGAAAATCATGGAGTCCATACAAAGTACTAAACGTAGTAGTTTATGTTGTGGGGTGTACTCAGTGAGTAATTAATGACAGAATTGTTATTTTTGAGTGAACTAACCCTTTAAATGATAAAAACAGAAAGAGTCCTCTAATAAGCAAATAAGTCTGAACTGCACACATCAACCGATTTTGTAGGATTTTTAAAAATGTACACTGCTGTTAGACAATTTCCTGCTTAGTTTCACCTGTGACTTACTTTGACCATTTTGTGACTACAGCTGTCCATTATGTGTGCTGGATACCGGCATTAATGGCATTTTGGTGTAGGCATCATGCCAGAGTGTTTCGCTATGACAGCACAAAGAGCTGTGCTGGATGTGTGTGTCAGCACAGAGCTGAACAGGGCAGACGTGCAAATTATTAAGCTGAGGCACAGAAAGGGCTTCTAAAGCCTGTAAGCTGGCACAGAGGAGGAGCAGAGAAAGGCAGATCCTGGCTGAGATGGTAAAACATCTCAGTGAAGTCAGATTCTTAAGAAGTGCCACCCACTGCTTGTCAGTATCAGAAGCACAAGTGACAGCATTGCGGAGGTGTATTAGTCAATAACACACCTTTGCAATAAGAATTAGCGCCTTGCAAAGACAAAGCCTCTCTTTTCTCTTTGGTTTTGATTTTATATATATATATATATATATATAATGAAATATATACACATAAAATGTATTATATACAGTAGCTATAAATAAGTAAGTAATTAAACAGAACCTTTTTTTATATATATTAAAGGGCCAGTAAGCAATTTCTGAGAAACTCTGTTGAAAGTGGATTGGATTGAGCACCACAACACACTTGTTGTGATGGGGGAGGATAATTAGTAAACAAAAGGGAGATTTGAAGAAAGACTGTAGAAAGAGAGATGGCTGAGAGACATTACAAAAGAGAAAAGGTCAGAGAATTATCTCTGGAAAAAAAAGAAGGGTTATGTTTTAGCTGATTTCAAATATCAACCGTGTTTCTTGGAAATCATGTACTGCACCTTTAAGTGTCATTAACTACTTTGTATTAGCATTAAAATTAATCACTTTGTTACTATGCACTTATTGTGTAATACATGCTTTACGTTGTATTTATATTTAAAAATACCTGCATGTAATTACATCTGTAATTAATTTATGTAATTACATCTATACGTTAAGAGTTGGCTGCATAGATAATCAAAAGATGATGCATGACGCAAAATGAAGGATAATAATATATAAACATAACCAACATAACATTAACAAGAGACAATCAACTGAGGACATCTGAGACTTAAATACACTGAGGATGGTAATCAATGGAACAGGGAACAGGTGATACACTAATCAGGGACCATGGCAATTAATGAATGACAGTCAACTAATACTCTAAGAGTTAGTTGTAGGTGCAAAGTCACTTAGTCAACAGAATGTTCAAAAGGGACCATCAAAAAATTGTTACCATACATTGATTATTAATATGTATATAAAGTGTGACCAAGCTGATCTTGAACCTTAAAACATTATTCCATATTTAATACCCCTCGATCCCGTCCCCTTCTCTTTCTCACTGAAAAAAAAAAAAAATGTAACTCTTCCATTTATCCAACAATCTATTTTAAAGGTTGACTGAGCTACTGAATGGAAAAAGCTAACATTATTTAAAAAATAAATAAATAAAGTCAAATTTTGTATAAGCAACTTAAAATATTAAACTCACAATATCAATTTAAGGGCAAAGGTCCAACAAACAGGCTGCTAAGCATCACTGTTAATGCACTTGAATAATTTGTATTTTTTGGTGAAAGCATGGGGACGTGCATGACAAATATTTGTTATTCAGCCTTAAAAAATGTTTTAGCTTTATGCAGTGTTTTTGATTATATTTTCTTGTAAAAGTTATGTTTTTATTAGAGTTATTAGTGTTCCCTTTGGTGAAGTTTCTTTCATTTCAATTGAGTGCATACAACTTGTTTTGGTTTATAGAAGTAATCATTCAATATCATTATTGTAATGTAATGTAATGTTATTGTTCAGATTAACTTAAAGGGTTAGTTCACCAAAAAATAAAAATAATCCCATGATTTACTCACCCTCAAGCCATCCTAGGAGTATATGACTTCTTTCAGACTAACAAAATCAGAGATATATTTAAAAATTTCCTTAGTCCTCCAAGGTTTACGACTTAAGAGGAGCTTAAATGTGTTGCACAGCCCTATTTGTTTGAACAGAGAGAGACGTCTAAGCTTACAATACTCCTACATCCTGCATCATACATCCCATCAGAGGATTACTCATTTGGTGCAAGTCGACCTGCACAATCTAAAGTTTTAAATATGGATATTTTTCTTACAAAAATGCATCGCTTCAGAAGACCTTTATTAACCCCCTGGTGTAGAATAGTTTTTTTTTATTTATTTTTTTTTATGAATGGATGCATTATTTTTTACTTCAAAACACTGCCCCCCATTCACAACCATTATAAACCTTGGAGGACTAAGGATATTTTTAAATGTATCTATGATTGTGTTCATCTGAAAGAAGATAGTCTTATACACCTAGGATGGCTTGAGGGTGAGTAAATCATGGGATAATTTTCATTTTTGGGTGAACTATCCTTTTAAAATGCAAGCTTATTCAGATCCACAAGATAAAAAAATATATATATTATATATATATATATATATATATATATTTATATATATTATATATATATATATATATATATATATATATATATATATATATATATATATATATATATATATATATATATATATATATATATATATATATATATATATATATATATATATATATATATATATATATATATGCTTGAATGCAAAGTTGAGAGAAAGCCAGGGTGAAAAATGCAGTCATCAAACAGCCTGAACAGCAGGGGTGCTGGGATTGCCCTGAACTGTTTTTTCAGTTTTGACAGAAGCATTAAACTCCAGCAAAATCAAAATCACAACCCATATTCAGATTTGTTGTGTATGTATTAGCACACTGTCACTCACTGCGATTTTAGGGGGCAGGGCAGTGCTTAGTGTTCATTTCAGATATGTGCTGGATAAAACATGCCTAGTCCGCACCATTCACAATACCTCTGCATTAATCACACATGTCAGCACATTTCCATAAACACTGATTATAGTCACAATAATGCACTTCCTCATGTTACACCGTTCCTTGTCTTGCTGTGAGGAGAGGTTTGTAAAGCCTTGCTCAATTTGCATGATGAAAAATGATGTTTAAATTAAAATATATACACTGCCCTCCAAAAGTTTGGAAACACCCCTGGCAAAGTGGTTTTGGACAATATCAGCATAAATTCTTATCATTTTTTGGTGCAAATGCATTAGAGTAACTTGACATTATCACTGAAGACCAGCAATAATAATTTTCATTTTGATTACATAATAATGACAATATATACATGTCCAAGTCAGACATGCCCCTTTGCCAGCTGTGTACTGGTTTAAACTGGGTCCAGGTTTGTAAAAGATTTTTGGGTCAGCACACCTTAATAGCTTCAACAATTGATGTTTGAATACAATGAACCAATTAGAACCCAGTTTAGGTCAGATATCTGCTAATGGTGGATATTTTGATGAATCGAAAGTTTAAGTCATGCCAATATTGTCCACTTTTCTAGGGCGTTTCCAAACTTTTGGAGGGCAGTGTATTTGTTACATTATCTTGAATGTTGTATGGATTTACATAATCACTGATAGCCTACTTGTTCCTGCAAAATGGATGCATATCAAACTCTGTCATTTGAAACAATAACAACAACAAAACTCCATTAGTAAGTGGCATATCGCTCAATTAATGAGAAAGGAGTGGAACAAGTACAAACTGCTCATACATACACAATTCAAAGTTTTTGTTTTGTTTTTTTCAGCAAGGATGCATTAAATTGATCATGAAGTGACAGTAAATACATGTTACTACAGATTTCAAATGAATGCTGTTATTTTGAACTTTCCATTCGTCAAAGATCCAGAAAAAAAAAGTGTCATGGTTTCCAAAGAAATATTAAGTATAAAGATAATGAACTGAGAATTATTGAAGGTTGTTTTGGTGCTGTATTGAAAATCTGCTTTACTGGAGAGGGAAAAAATGCTTCCAGATCAATGCTTCCAGATCCACAAACAGGTGTTAAATTAAGCTAGGATTAGAGCTTAGTTCAATTAGGACATTTAAGTAGCTTTTATAAGTTACCCCCATCCAATAAAAAATAAATAAATAAATAAATCACTGGTGTGCATCTTGAGACAAAACAATGGCACTGACCTATTTTAATATATGCTTAAGCAATAGTTAAAACAGTTAAAACAGCTCAAACATTTTAGTCTGGGACTTGGTTTAAAGGGTTAGTTCACCCAAAAATGAAAATTCTGTCATTAATTACTCACGTCATGTCGTTCCACACCCGTAAGACCTTCGTTAATCTTCAGAACACAAATTAAATCCGATGGCTTAGTGAGGCCTCCATTGAAAGCAAGTTAATTTACACTTTCAAATGCCCAGGAAGGTACTAAAGTTATATTTAAAACAGTTAATGTGACTTCAGTGGTTCAAACTTAATGTTATGAAGCCAAAAATCAAAATAATGACTTTATTCAATCTTTTGTTTCGAATCAGTGGTACGAAGCGCCAAAGTCACATGATTTCAGTAAATGAGGCTTCGTTACATCATAAGTGAAAAATCTAAATCATAAATTTTGATTTTTTGGCGCACAAAAAATCATTCTCATCACTTCAAAACATTAAGATTGAACCACTGTAGTGGTTGAACTGTTGTCTTTAGTAGCTTTCTGGGCATCTGAAAGTGTAAATTAACTTGCTTTCAATGCAGGCCTCACTGAGCCATCAGATTTTATAAAAAAATTCTTAATTTGTGTTCCGAAGATGCCATGAGGGTGAGTAATTAATGACAGGATTTTCATTTTAGGGTGAACTAACCCTTTAAACTTTGTCTGTGAAACTGAGGGTATGTCAAATAGTGTCTTTCTAAAGAAGGCCTTTCTAAAGAATTTGGTCACTACAATGAATAATTTATTTGCAAAAGCCAGAAATAAAACTACTCATTCCTGTGCTCACTTAAAGGGATCTAAAAAGGGAAAATCTAATTATGATACACAATGTACACAAATCATTTCCTGTGCCTTTTCTTTGTTTTTCTCCACCACATTTTTATATGTTATGTAGGCGGTGCAGCATAAGCAATGTGCTGTTCTTTTGTGTAATTAAGTCTTTCAGAAAGATGTCTGCTTTTGACTTGGCAGACCCCTCAATGCAACAGGAGGCTAAGGAAGGACCAATTAATGAGACCCATTTGATCTGAAGTCACTAACTCCATCTATCACTTACCCATCCCTCCATTAAATATGTTTAGGTAATTAGGCTAAATTAATGAGCAAAGCTGGGAAGCAGCCTACCAGGAGTAATTGCCTGAACTAATCCACTGCCTCTACATCTGCAACAAATGAAACACAAGGAAAGCACTGAGTGTCAATATTTGCTTTACATTCAAACATACATTTTTCATTTTCAAACAAAATAGTCAAAATGTTACTTCTTGTAATTTTTTTTTTTTTTTTTAAATCCAATTTAAAAACAATTTCTTCCATGGCCATTCTGACTTGGTTTCCACTACTCTTACTTTGTATTACAGTCATATAGTTTCTATTATTCTAATATTAACAAGCATCTGTTTGTATTCTCACCAACCGCATCAACATGCCCTGCACAGTAATGACCTCATGAACCATGCAAGAATATAAAACCTACATTACACTCCAGCACTTCCTCCCTCTGGGTAAGATGGAGCTGTTCCTCTGTTTTTCAAAGAAACTTCCTTTCACACCAATGAAGGGAAAAGCCCAGAGGGTCCTCATTAACTCTGGGTTAGAGGTACACTATACCCAAATCCACTCCCCCACACTTAGAGTCAAGACCCGCGAGGCTTTTTCTACATGCTCAGCATGCAAGGAATTGCTCCGGGGCAGGCCAGCAGTAAAGGCCAAATTCAAACGAATGTTACTTTGTGCCTTTGTAGGTAATCTAAGCTCACAGGTAGGGCCGATAATGATGTAAATTAAAAGTGTTAACTGTTGTAAGATACTGCTGAGACACTGGGCTTCCAAGGAGGAAAGATATTATCTGTTCAAGGGCTGAAAATCATAGCAATTTCCTCGTCTTCGAAGCCTCTAGGACTTGAATGTGTAGATTAATAATGTTCCTATATGCCTCATTAAATGTCATTATTATGCCAGTCATTAGGTTAACATCATATAAGCGTACTGATGTACGGCTAATTGTTTTGGGGGATTTTTAGAGGGCTTTCCATATGATCACTTAACTTCTCTAGTAAACTATTTAGTCATTATTTTTTATTGATTGATTGACTTGTTTTTTTTTAGGGGAGTACAAGTGGCACGTAGTAGTTCTCTTTATATATGTAAAATGTAAAAGTCTAAAAGTATACACCAATGAGCCAAAACATTATGACCACTTGCCTAATATGCTGTTGGTCCCCTGCATGCTGCCAAAACAGCGCCGACCCACCGAGGCATTGACCCTACAAGACCTGTGGTAGGTGTCCTGTGGTATCTGGCACCAAGACATTCACAGCAGATCCTTCATGCCCTATAGTTTGTGAGGTGGAGCTGCCGTGGATCAAACTTGTTGGTCCGGCACAACCCACGGATCCTCAATTGGATCTGGGGAATTTGGAGACCAGGGCAACACCTTCAACTCTGCTTCTTGTTCTTCAAATCATTCCTCACCGGCTTGTCGTCGTCCTCAGGAGCGTAGTTTGCGGGGGGGATGGGGGGGAGGTAACCCCCCCAATATTCAAATCCATCAGTTACAACCCCCCCCCCAATATTTCAACATGAAAATCACAGTAGATCTATAGGCTACTAACATATGTATAATTAATTTATTTTGTAACAATAATTTTGTTTCTAATCTAATATGAGTTTGTCATAATAAATTAGTCAAAAAATTACCCCCCTTCCATTGAACCGACTGGTAACGCCCAACCAATGCGCGTCGCACTTTCACCAAAACAGCGCGAGTGGCGCTCTACTGTTTGAATGGAGAGCACGGGTAGCACCAAAAAATGAAGAGAACTGTTGCCCAGCCAACTATATTAAACTTCTGTTCAAAGAAGGACGTTAAAAAGGATAAAACATGTACTGAGAAGGAGGTATGAAAACACTGTAATAGCTAGGTACACTCCACATATATTTTAGTTAGTTAATCCATTGCAATTTAGCCATAACTATCAGTGAAACTGTAACCAGTTACCAAAACAGCCATCTGTTTTGTTACTTCATTCTTCAATAGTGTCTTATCAATGACAAAAGTATTCACATCGCTGTTTGTTTTCTTCCTTAATTAATCTGACTTTTGAACAAATTGGCTTGAATGAACGATTTAAGTAGCTCACTTATTAAAACGTTGAATCACTGCCACCTACTGGCGGTTTCAATATTTAAACAATTTCTTTCTTTTTTAGAATCACTCCGTTATATTAGAATTTGGTTACAGATAAATTCCATAAAGTTATTAGATAGATAGATAGATAGATAGATAGATAGATAGATAGATAGATAGATAGATAGATAGATAGATAGATAGATAGATAGATAGATAGATAGATAGATAGATAGATAGATAGATAGATAGATAGATAGATAGATAGATAGATAGATAGATAGATAGATAGATAGAGAAGAAATAAATTATCCAATAACACTACACATAAAACAGATTTATTTTTTTTATTTAAAAAAAATAACAGGCAGAATACCAACGCTCAACCCCCCCAATGTTGAAACCAAATCTACGCCCCGTCGTACAGTGCATCCTTGTGCCATCATTTCCCCAGGTAAACGGCGCACACATGCAGTTCACGGCCATCCATTTGATGTAAAAGAAAATGGGACTCATCGGACAAGGCTTGGCTTAAAAATAATGGTCTAGTTGGGATACACCTACACTGTGCAGCATCTTTCTTTTCACCGGAATGAATCTCCAACAGGTCAGCACCCTGAATCTCTCAATATAACTATGCGCACATATATGTGAATATAATCACTAGAAAAGACGCAAGAAGACAGAACACAAGAATAAATGGAAGAATTAATGAGAGAATTTTTTCATTTTCACTCTCATGCACTTCATTTTCAAAGCATTCTGGTGGTCATTATGGAGGGCAGAAAGGAGCAAAGTACTCCGCAGCAAACTTCAAACTTTAATTTTCTTTATATAAAGTTCTGCTTGGAAATGTAAGATGATTCAGCTTTTTTATGAGTACATTTAAGGTAAATTATTTCTGCTGTGAAGTCTGCAGCGCCTAGAGCTTTCATTATCAGCCAGTTGACACTGTGACAATGTTGTGGTAGACTCAGTACCATCAGTTTCTTTAAACTGATTACAAAAAGTAAGTCTGCGAATCAACTTCAAATATTATATAAAGCTATATTAAATACATGCCACGCTTTTACGTAAATTGGAAAAAGTCATGTCCACTTTAAAAAAGTACCATGGGAATACCATAGCCTATGAATAAGGTAATTCAGTACCATACAGTAAATATCAAAGTACAAACTGATATTATCACTTTACCATGGTGGTATGACCATAGTACTTTTTCTAAAGGTCTGCTGGAGTAGTTGGAGTAATAAATGAAAAAAAAAAAAAAAAAAAAGAGAAAGAATAATGAGCAAGAAAAATAATATACTGTAATCTTAATTAAATTCATTTACTAATTAAATTCGCTGAGCCTCAGGAAGTCTGATAAATGTGTTTTTCCTGTGGGGATATAAAAAAGACACAATCATCAATGGTTCTGACGAATGAATGACACAGGGGAGGGGAAAGAGGGTGGCATAAAAAGCTCTTGTCAGCCCATTTACAGGTGACAGCAAAATACATGCTAATAACTACCCAGATGTGACAAAACATTAACCGCCCCACGACAAAGGCTCTGTATTTTTACTGTTACAGAACAAGAAAGGCAGAAAAGTAGGAGGAATACATTACCTGTATGTTTGTGCAGTAGATCGGAGGAAAACAGCATATCAGACAGGGTGCTATACAAGCCAGATTCTACTTTTGGGTGATGAAAAGGTACTTCAGTTTGATTCAGAGTCATAATAGACCAAATCTTATTGATTGAGACAAGCATTCTTCAGAAATTATGGTGTAGTGTTTGTGATTGTGGAAGAAAAGGGGCTCCTAAACATGTTGCTTAAGTGTGGAAGCACAATAGGGTGTGATTGTCACAGACGAGTTCAATATCTAGTAATTAGGGCGTCAATGTTTCTATTCAGATTCGACAGCATTCTGTTAATGCTTTTCTTTTGAAAGATTCCCAATGAAAGACAAATTAAACACACCCTTTGTGTTTGAGAGAGCCTGACTTTAAAAATACTGTCATGTTTAAAGATTTGAGCATTGATGCTTTCAGATCGTGGGCTCTGCACACCTGATGTAGGAGGCTGTCAGAAAATCTCACATATCCAGCAAATCAAAATGTCACAATCACACTCAAGAGAGAGAGAAAAAAAAGTGATAAAGTGATAATATCAGAAAATTACTTGCATCAGGTCATTTGTATGTTAAAGGGAAAAGGAAGTATGTTTAAAGCAATAGTTCTGTCATTATTTGCTCACAAATAATGACAGGAAGTCACGACATTTCAAATGTGTGACTTCCTGTAAGACTGTAATCTTTTGAAGCCACATAACTTTTAGCTCTG
This sequence comes from Chanodichthys erythropterus, assembly GCF_024489055.1. Taxonomy (NCBI): domain Eukaryota; kingdom Metazoa; phylum Chordata; class Actinopteri; order Cypriniformes; family Xenocyprididae; genus Chanodichthys; species Chanodichthys erythropterus. Next base: position 25,527,504 of record NC_090229.1, read on the forward strand.
TTCCTTACTGATAATCTAGTCCTCAAAAGAGCTTAGCAAATTAATTGAACTTGAGAACACTGTCAGTTCGTATGCGAATGAATCATTCAGACTGATTCATTGAAAAGATTTGACTCAACGATTTGCTTACAAATCAGACATTGTTACTTCTCTCATGCATTTTCGTGAAGGAGAAACAGGGCATCAGTGACATATGACAAGCTTTGCAGTGAAACGCAACCTAAATTCTGGTCCATTTCTATTATACCCCTTCAGAATGCTTATAAACATTCTGGAACAACCTGGTCTCATGACGAAAACGTACCTGTGGGCACGTTTTCGCGAGTCGCGAAATACGTACCAATGAGTACATATGTTTTTTTTTTTTATTTTATTTTTTTTGTTTTTGCCGGAGCCGATAATAGGGTGAATGCGGTACGTTTCTATGACGTTGCTTTTTAGACGATCCGCAGCGGTTCTCGATTTGACATTTGCGCTCCGTTGCATTTTAAAATAACTTCCCACCGATGCTACGCCTAAACCTACCCAATAGTGTTAACAAAAGCAAACGTGACGTAAGAAGCGTCCTTTTTTTAGCTCGTTTAGATCTCTTTTTGAGCTCTTTTTTTTTTTTTTTAGTCGCCTTTCACGGGATTCGTACCCAGGCAGGGGGAGTCGACTCCTCGCCGTAAGTCCAACTTCGTATCGGCTGAACTACAGAGCAAGCTTGGTTACGCCCAAAAAAAGCAAAACGCGTAGAGCCGGAAAGTCCAAAGTACGTTTGTTTACAAATCGGGCACTCTGGTCAGATGCGTTTTGAAGTCGTAACATGATATTGCGCGAGGAGACGCCAAAATGAGACGCCATCGGAATGAAAACGAGCAAAAGCGCTTATCGACGTTTTTCCGGCCTCTAGCGTTCGTTTCTGTCGGAAACTGCAGCGAGACGTACTCGTCGTACGTAATTTTGTGTTTCGCGAAAACGTGCCCACGGGTACGTCTCTCCCATGAGACCAGGTTGTTCTGGAAACATGATGCATTGAGAGCTGGGGGTGAAAACATTTTTGAATTTGAATATCAAGGTAAACTGTACTCTTCCGGGAAACATGCAAGTATCTTCTGTTGTTTCCGAAGGGCAGTAGTAAATGAAAAAAAAAAAGAAAGATATTTCAACAAAATAAGAAAAATTTGGACATCTTCATCCTGTTCAAAAGTTTTCACCCCCCAGCTCATAATGCATCGTGTTTCCTTTTGGAGCATCAGTGAATGTATGAACCTTTTTTAATAGTTGTGTTTGAGTCCCTAAGTTGTCCTCAGTGTGAAATGATGGATCTCAAAATCATACAGTCACTGTTGTAAAAGGTTCAAATATGCAAAAAATCATTGAAAACTAAAGAATCTGCAGAACCTGGAGAATTTTTCTGAAGAAAAGAGCTCAGTTTAACTGCTCAGAACAAACAAGGGACCTGTGAACATCCATTACAAAACAAAACAAAACAAAACAAACAAACAAATAAAAACAGTCGTAGGTCATTCATGTAACTGCACACAGTATTAAGAATCAATGGTTCACAAACTTTTGAACGGGGTTATTTTAATAAATTCAACTATTTTTTTTTTTTTGGCCTTGTGGACTATATGTAAACATATTTTATGTAAAATATCTTTATCTATACTCAGAACAGTACTAAATAAAAAATAACATGCATTTTGTATGATCCCTACCTTTTAATGCAACTGTATCCACACTACCATTCAAAGATTTGTGGTCAGTTGTTTTTTTTTGTTTTTGTTTTTTTTTTCTCCCAAAATTGATAATAAGAAAGATCAAGGTAAATAATTCCTCTTGAGAACTAAATCGATAATTAGAATGACTGCTTTTATTATATTTTTAATAATAAAAAAAAATATGCAGCCTTAACTTCACAAAGAGCTTCTATTATAATTATATAACTCTGTTCCAAAATCTAGTGAATTGCCTAGCTGCATACAGCCTGATATTTAGCAGCCTTTGAAGGAAGCATTCTAACTGTAAGTGAATTTATCTTGAAAGCTCTCCATAGGCAGCAGTTCTGCCCACTAATAACACTAATCAATGGAGACTCAACAGGATTTGATTTTAGTTAAGATGGTTTTAGTATGTTTCTACTTTTCCATTTTGAATGAAATATAAGTTTATTTATAATCTATATTTCTTACTTTTCTGGGATTCCCATCATCATGAGGGACCTATACGATACTACCTTGGCCAAAAGTGGTGTTGTAGAAAGCAGCATGATTAAGTTGCATACCTTTTCAGACAGACCTAATGTTGGCAGCACCACAATAATGCCATAAAAAGCTGTATCTGGTTTTAGGACACATGACACCATCCCTCGTCAATGCCCTGGCACCGAAGTAAACCTTCAACCTCCTGCACAGTGGCTGGAGATTTTATGGAATCCTGCTGTCAGGCCAATCACTGTTGGTCTGTGTGACCATAATTACATCCTGTGGCTTAATAATAAACATTGAGACTCTAGCCATGATCCCAGTTCATTTGCCCCCCCTGCTGTTAAACTGCACTTTAAATGGCTTTGTGTTACACAACGTTGCACTTGCTAAACACGTCAATGTGCACGGTGCAGCTGCATTCATTCTGAATAGGGCTCCTACTCCGGGCACATGCAGTTGTATTCTTGTGTATTGTGTACTCAGGTGCTCAGATTGAGCAGATATTTTCTTAAGTGGGTTATATGTGCTATATATAATAGGCTTATATCAATTATATGTTTAAGACTTGAGCGGTCTGTGCAGAAGGATTGGTAACACTTTATATTAGGGTCTTTTAACTAGTTGCTTATTAGCATGTATATTACTAGAATATTGGCTGTTTATCAGTACTTATTAAGCACATATTAGTGCCTTATTCTGCATGACCTTATTCTACAGTCCATATCCTGTAGAATCCATATCCATATCCATATACAGTCTTATCCTACCCAATACCTAAACTTAACAACTACCTTACTACAGTGACTATTAATAAGCAGTAAATTAGGAGTTTATTGAGGGAAAAGTTGTAGTTAATAGTTTTTATATGTTACCTATACTAAAGTGTTACCGAAGGTTTACTGTAACTTTATGTCATACTAGAGTAGTCTGATGCATGTTGGGATACATTTAATGTGGGTTTAGTGTGCATTAAGTGCACTGAACTTTGGCATTTTTAAGACCTGGGACAGTCTTGTGCACTCACTATGCATTTATTTCCTGTTGCACACACTTACTTCCTGTTGTGTTCTTGTCAAGTGGCCAAGAGTCACTGAATCATTCATTAAAACAATACCTTCAAAAACGCAGAGTCATTCAGGAATGAAACAAATGACTGTCTTTATGTGTGAGTAATTGAATCATTCATTCAAACAATTCATTAAAAAACACTGATTCATTCAGGAACAAAATAAATGACTTTCTTTATAAATGAGTCATTGAATCATTCACTCATCTGATTAATTCATAAAGGAACCACCATCACAATGACGTGCTGTCTGCTGTGATGTCTGAAATATTTTCATAGCTAGAAAAAAGTAATTGGGAATGTTGTGAACATGTATTGAACTGTTGTTATACAATCACTGCTGTTTCTCTGAATGTAGCTGTGATTACAGTGGCAGCCTGTGAGTGGACTTTGTCTGAGAATCTTAAAATAGTCTTGATAATTAATGACACATTAGGTCTATAATATCCCTGATAACCAACACTTGTCAAATCAATGGAACAATTCACGCAGCAGGGCAACGCCATATATCAGTCTATAACCATCATAAACATTCATACATAAATGGAGAACCCCATTCCATTTAACATCTACACACCTATTTGAACAGGAACTCCACTCCTTCATTATGGTAAATTATATATGACTCTGTCATTCAGTCTTACTTGTTTTAAGATCCTTGATTAATCTGGAATCTGGATTTCATCAATCTTTTGACTCACTTTGAAAGTTTAATCACTTTTGAATGCACATTAAGGTGATTCTGAAAGCTGATTGGCTGGCTACCTCTGGTCATGGTTGGTTATATGCAGAAGGAGGCAAATCTGTTTTGTGCTTTTTTTTTTTTTTTCTGACCGCATTTTAAACAGAAGCAAACAATGTTGCTTCATTTGAATATCAATTCTGATTGGTCAGTAAAATTGATTAAAACAAACAAAAATATGTTCTTATAATGTTTGGTTTAAGTTCTGAAAATGTTATTAAACCATTAAAGAACTGAAAATACCCTGTAGCTGAGATGTTTTTTTGTTTTTGTTTTTTTGCTACACTGATATTTTAAAACACATTACTCTTTCTCATATAATATTGCTTAAATACAATGCAATGACATGCATACATTTTTAAATATAGCCTAGGTGTCCAAATACCTTTTGGGAACACTGTAAAATGCAGTCAAAAAAGCTTATTTGGAGGCAAGACAAGCAGCACGTGCTTTGAATACTTTAACACTTCTCCAGGTCTTAGTTCACTCTCCTGCCTGACCTTCCAGTGGCCCTTTAAGAACGAATTCACAAACTACAAGCTCCTCTGGCCTAACCTGGTGACTGCTACCCAGTGTTTCCGTATTCTGGCCCCTTTCCCAGGAAGAAGCTGGCCTCTTGGCAAATTACTGCACAGGTGGTGAACCAAACCAAAGTACACACTGCATTCTGAAAACAGTATCTCTCTCTTTGAGCTAAAGAAAGGTGCCAGATTGTTTCTCACTTTCAAACTAAAGAAGTTAAAAGCATTTTTGAAGGCAGCTCTTTTGTGATTCTGCCACATACTGAAACAAATCTGTATATGCAAATGATACTTTTTTTTTTTTTGTCTTGTAGTCAAAATATTGCAACACTAACAATAAATAGACAAAATACACTCACTTGAGAAGAGAAATGGTATAAAATATCAAGACTTGTTTTCAGGGAATATATAAGTATACACTAGATTTATGCTTTAAACAAACAACAAACTTTAATGTTTTATGCAATTTTTAAGATTGTTTTTTTGTTTTGTTTTTTTTGTTGGTTTTTTTGTGATAGTTCAGTTTTTAATGGCCATGCCTTGGATTGTTCCTGAAAATTGGATTTCCAAACACACCATATTTTCCAGAAAATATTTAGCATCTGACAATAATGTAGTAAAGATCATATTTACAAGTTGAACGCACATGAACGCCAACACAAAATATTAAATATGAGCGGAAAGCACAGCGGAAGCACATTCTTTGTTTTTCATTTTCTAGAAGTAAAATGTGATTTGAAAGACACATTTTCATTGAAAGTCATTGATAGACTGATCAGAAAGTAATTGATATGATTTCTCTAATATGCTCCTGAGAACACTTTGGTGCACTAAACTCTTGCAACATGCTATAGTCATGTGACGTGAAAAACGACGATGGTGGTGCAGAAGTGTCTGCTTGCACTAATGAGAATGGATAGCTGCAGGCGGAATGTTTTCTGCTCTAGTCCAGTCTTTTTCATCCTGGTCATTAATTGCTGATAAATTGCTATGGTCTTCCTACTCACTACCTTCTTTCATGCATGTTAAAGTGGTAATCCTGTCTCACCACCTCTTATTGATTTTGCTGATGGCAAAGTCAATTAAAGGTTTTTTTTTTTTTTTTACTTAACATTAACAGAATCAGAAACCTGCATGCATAACTCAAAACCCCAGGAAACCAAGCACTTTCTTGACAATATACCACTTATTTAATGGTTCTAGGTGTCATAATCACTATTAATGATGTACTGTAATGCTGAAGTCAAATGCCCTCATTTTTAAATTATACTTTCATTTTAGTTTACATTACTTTTTAACTTTGCCATTTTCCCTTTGGAGGCATTTTCAAACAGCAGAGTATAAAGGATAAGGAAAAAAGAGAAGGACCATGAAGATCGCCTCTAGTTAAAAAGAAAAATCTTATCTAAATAAATGCAGCTCAAAGTTCTCCTCAAATGCCACTGAATAAAGGTAAAGTCCATCACCCTAAAGCAAGTTAATTCGCTGCGAGGAGAATGTTTTAAGACAGCTCCTCTTTTCAAAGAAAAGCCAAAGAAGACGGGTTATTACAAAGAACAAACCTTTTTCTTTTACTTGCTACTGTCTTTTTCTCCATCTTTCAACTGAGGATTACCAGAAATGTTACATAAAGCACTTGCTTTAATGATTTTGCAGATCATTTCCCGTAATATGCCTGGAAAGGTCAGCATCAAATAAGCATGAAAAAGATGACAGGATAAAGGATCATGCTAATGAAAATTTCTCTGTCACTGATCATTTTTAAAATCCAGAGAGACGCTGTTTAAGAGCCTAAATGAGAGAACTGAGCAATTTCCGGATATAATACAGATGATTAAAATATTAGTCATAAACTTTCAGAGGGGGGAAAAAAGAATTGTTTTAATAAGTATTTGTTTTCCAGTAAAATAACTCAACATAATTAAACAATTAAAATGAGATACATTCACTAGAGAAACAAAATTTTATAATATAATAAGATCTGTTTTTATAGAATATATCTTGAATTAAACACAAACCTCACTTAACTAGGCTTGATTTATTGTAAAAAAAAAAAAAAAAACAATAAGAAAAATTAACCTAAAGGCCTGTTCACACCGGGACGAATATCGCGCGCGATTTTCGCCGACGTTTAACGCCTCGTGACTAAACAACGGGCGCCAATGTGAGTGTGCACACCAACGCGAAAAACGTGAGGTGTAAAAGCGTCATTTTTTAAAAAACGCCTCGGGTTCATTTTTTTGGTTTGACGCGCCGCGTTAAAAACTGGCCGACCAATGAGATTGGCGCTTTTGTTCACGTGCCTGGAGCTGCTGAAGTTACAGTAAAACACGACTTGGTGGCGCTCAAGCACAAAACGGTCTTGCCGAGCACACAAGACAACGAAGAGAAAGTAAGTAGACGAGGAAGACCCCTACAAACTATCCCTGCGTCTCAAACAGCTCCCTAGCTTCCTAGGTCGTGTATCAGTATACCATATAAATGAATGTGGCCGAATCCCAGATTCAGTGCCCTGACTAGTGAAGTAGAGAGCTGATTGAGACGCACACTATGGGTGCTCTGCCACAGTATTATTTCTGTATTTTTACTTTTTTTTCCTTTTACATTCAAGAAATATATTTGAGAATGTCTGTTTCATAAATATGTTTATTTACACTACCGTTCACTTGCACTATATATTTATGTATGTATGTATGCCATTTTATATATGTATTTTTTTAATCTCCTTTTACTTTATTAATATCATATGTTTATTTGCACTACCGTTAAGCACAAGCGCCACATACTGTCAGGGAGTGAATTTGCACTTTCACTCGGCACATCGCCGGTGAAAATCGCTTGGGTGTGAACACAAAAAACGTCTCGAAAAACGCTGACGATAAACGCGTGCGATATTCGTCCCGGTGTGTACGGGCCTTAAATCTTCAAAGTGCATTATTTGAAACAATATTTTATGCATTGTTTCTGGATATTTACAATTTTTTAGTGGAAAAACAATGTTGATTGAAAGTGTGGTCACATTAGCAAAGGGTTAGAGTATGAGGGTCCGATGGTCAGAGGGTCCGAAAAAGGTCTGATGTAAACAGCTGTAATGAGTTGGTGTAGTAAGAAACACGCACGAATGAGAATAACTAAAGTCCTTAATTATAGGAGATTGTTAGAAGAACACAAGCAGCAGATAACAAAATAACCATATGACATACAGCTGATAATAATAAGTAACCATATAAACTAACAGGGACATGATCAGCTGGTGATGGACAGGGATGAGGAGAGAGACACCACGGTGGAGCCGACAGTGGGAAAAGCCAGGGTGGAGCTTTGGCTGAATGCATGGGTGGAACCCAGGGACCAACTGATGGAGGCAGAACCAAGGTGTGTGGAGAAACCGGTGGAGCAGAGAGGCCGACGGACCAAGATGACATCCACAGCCTGAAAGACTAAGGTGGAGCTGCTGGCTTGAGAGATGGGGGCTCGGCAGACTGGGGCGATGACAGAGAGAGAGAGAGGATGACAGAGAAGCCAGAGGGAAGGAGAAGCCCGGTGGAGTCGAAGTGGTGGAGGGTCGAGAAGCAGCTGGAGACCCAGAAGTCCATGGCAGAGACAGAGCAATGACTGATTAAGGCTGAGCTGGAGGGACGAGGGAGCCTGGAAGAGTCCTATGGCTGATGGACCATGGCGGAGATGAGGGAATGCAAAGCCGGGCAGAGCTGATGGGCTGACAGGTAGAGGTGGAGACATGGACCTGGAGGTCCGAGGTGAAGCTGGGGACTCAACCTCATGCCAAGCTGGTGGTCGGGAAGCCAAAGACAGAGCCTTAGAGTGGTGGGGGCAGATCCAAGAAGCTGGTCACACCAGCGGAGCCGACAAATCCATAACAAAGGAACTACATGACGTACACCTGATAATAATAACTAACCATAGAAACTAACATGGACATGATCAGAAACAAAGGAAACCAAAACTAAACAGAGCAGATAAACAGGACAGCATATATAAATAAGAGTCCATAGAACTAAACATAACCATAACAATAGTGAATAAAAGCCACTTTCAAACCAAGCAGCTTTCTGTTGGCCAAAGCAATGAATTCATGTGACCAACTTGAAAATGAGCAAAATTTATTCTGGGAACCTTTCCGCACTGATATAAAAGTCCCCATGTGAATTTCTTTTGAAAATACTGATTTTGTGCCCAAAATATTGCCTTCGAAATTTACCTCGAGAAAATTATTTTTGCAGTGTTGTTTTATTTGTATAAATTAATCTGTGTGATACATAATGTACAAATTTACTACATTCTTATGTATATGATATTCATATGATTATATGCACATGGCATGTAATAGATCCCAATTATGAGACGCTAATTGGGATTCAATATGCTGCACCACCACGATTAATTTTATTGAATATTATAAAAAGGCCAAATCTCTGTTCACATAAGCATGTAATTAGATATGTTCTAACTAAGCTGGGTCCAAAGGCTTTCGGCAGGTTCCTAGACAATTTCCCAACTGGGATCAGAACGATTAAATGGCGGGATGCCCTTCCTGGTGATTTAGACACGGGTGACAATATAGAGCCTGGAAAAATGGCCCCTCTGGGTTTCAATTCACACTTTAATTACTCTTTTAATTAATCACAAATGTACAGAGCGGTGCTGTAGAACATCAGCTATCAAAAGTGGAGTACTGCTTTTCATTTGACACTTATGACACTAAATTTTCAGAATGTGATCAAACAGACTGGAAATGAGACGAAAAAAGAAAATGAGCTCAGAAATGTATCATACAACGTGCATGAATAAACTGCATATGATGACAAATAACATGTGCAATCACTAGAGCATGAAATCTCCACTTTAAAAATCCACATAATTAGGAGTGCTGACAAGGTGCTCCTTTGTCCACGCAATGAAATTCAATTAAAATAAAGAGGTAGAGGAGGTGTAGGAGATGTGCAGAGACTTCAAAACCTCAGTCTGGGGATGAAATAGAATGTTTTTAAAAGTGTCTGTTATCATACGGATGCACATGGCTTGGAGTACTGGCAGCATTTCACAATTTGTCACAGAAATAGTGGAAAAGCAAAACTCTCAACTTTTATAACCAAAGTGGACAAAATGCTTTCAAAGTGAAAAAAAAAAAAAACCTGAATAGCCTCTGATTATCTGAACCTGAAAGGACTGAATTTGTTTGTGGCCAGTAGACTACCTCAGTGCCAAACAACAAAGAGCTATTCTGTGTCAGCAGATGTACAGTATAAGACCGTCAGAGAAACTGGTCAGGATATTCTCATTTAAATCCAAAACAGCCTTTCAGGTGTCAGCTGATACACAATAGGGTCGGAGTGTGTCGGATACAGACCTGTAATATTAAATATTAATCTAGCCTTCATTCCAAAAAGCTTCTTTCCAGTGCTGTCTTGTTAGTAATCTGGAATAGCATTGTGCAGAAATAAATAATGTAGCGTATTGGTTGCTGTTGTGATTGACTGCCGAAATCACTATGTTATAAAAATGCAATTGTATAAACCTGATGCTAAAATAAAAAAATAGCAGGAGCTTTACGAAGGTTCATGAATGCAAAACTCATTGATATGCCGCTGCTTCTGTCTTCTGTATAGACTCTCTTTAGCATTCATCAGAGTCCTCTGATGACAAACTGTCCGGCTTTCCTCTCCATCAAACAAGTAGATTAATGACTTCAGTTTAAATGCATGACTGTTCTGACCTATTGCTCTTTACCAGACAGCCATCAATAAAATGTGTGTGTCAGTAAGTGAGTCGTTACCAAACCACAGAGAATCCTGTACGTAAAAACACATTATTGTGAACTCAGATTAAGGACATATTTTGTCTTGGCTGGTGGGGTCTGTTTATTATAGTCAAAGACTGTGGAGGTTTCCTGCAGAGAACATCAGCAGCTTACAGAGACCTAGTAAAGGCACAAACAGCAGTGGTGTGTACACTAAAGTGCTTAACATTAGAGAATAAAAACAAATAAAAACTGCTCCTTTAAATAAGGCTACATAAATATTTAGTATTCATGTTTGGAATAGCACATAATTACATATTCTGCACAATAAAAATTTCTTGATAAAAACAATATATGCATATTATTTCAATAACAAACATGGAACAAGACATTGAAAAAGTCAAGACGCGATTAGTGGTGGGGATTACTCAGTAATACCAGTAGGTGGCGACTGTCTTTATTAGTCACTTAACCCTCTGGTCCTCTTTGGTCAAAAATGACTAAAAAATTTTTTTTTTTTTGCTTCATCAGAATGGGATGAACACACTTTTGTCACATTAGCTATGTGAACACACACACACACACACACACACACACACAAAATATATCATGGACATGATTCAGATATGCTAACGGGTTGAAAAAAAAAATAAAAAATAGTCACACTTGGATCCTGTGTGGTCAAAAATGACCAAGATAAGAAAATGAATGGAAACACAGAGAATCTTTTGGTGGTACAAATTGAGCCAAAAGACTTAAAGGTGCCCTAGAACCAGTTTTAACAAGATGTAATATAAGTCTAAGGTGTTCCCCTGAATGTGTCTGTGAAGTTTCAGCTCAAAATATCCCATAGATTTTTTTAAATAATTTTTTTTAACTGCCTATTTTGGGGCATCATTAACTATGCACCGATTCAGCGCGCGGCCCCTTTAAATCGCACGCTCCCTGCCCCCCCGAGCTCTCGACGATAATACAGTGCATTTACAAAGTTCACACAGCTAATATAACCCTCAATTGGATCTTTACAAGATGTTCGTCATGCAGCATGTCTAATCGCGTAAGTATAGTATTTATTTGGGTGTTTACATTTGATTCTGAATGAGTTTGATAGTGCTCCGTGGCTAGCGGGCTACACACTGATGGAGAGATTTATAAAGAATGAAGTTGTGTTTGTGCATTATACAGACTGCAAGTGTTTAAAAATGAAAATAGTGATGGCTCTCTTGTCTCCATGAATACAGTAAGAAATGAAGATAACTTTAACCACATTTAACAGTACATTAGCAACATGCTAACAAAACATTTATAAAGACAATTCACAAATATCACTAAAAATATCAAGTAATCATGGATCATGTCAGTTATTATTGCTCCATCTGCCATTTTTCACTATTGTTCTTGCTTGCTTACGTAGTCTGATGATTCAGCTGTGCACAGATCCAGACGTTAATACTGGCTGCCCTTGTGTAATGCCTTGAACATGGGCTGGCATATGCAAATATTGGGGGCGTACATATTAATGATCCTGAATGTTACGTAACAGTCGGTGTTATGTTGAGATTCGCCTGTTTTTCGGAGGTCTTTTAAACAAATGAGATTTACATAAGAAGGAGGAAGCAATGGTGTTTGAAACTCAATGTATGTCTTTTCCATGTACTGAACTCTTGTTATTCAACTATGCCAAGGTAAATTCAATTTATTTATTTGATTCTAGGGCACCTTTAAAGAAGAGGTTGAAATCAGATCAGACCGAGATTTATTAAGCTGTGATAAAACATACCTGTTCATTTTTGTTACATTTTTATTGAATTTTGATGTTATGTGTAACAAAATGTCCTCCTCTGTGTTCAGTTTTGAGTGTAATAAAATTAATGCAAAAACTGACAATTCAAATCAACATTTCAAACAAAAAACATCTAAATCCTTGACAAAAAAAGTAGTATAAATCAAAATCCGCAGCTAAATAAAAAAATAATTGTTTATGTCTAAAAAACACTAGAGAATTTATAAACCACTTTATATAGAACTATATAGGAATCTAGTGCTTACACCATGGCATTACATAGGTTTTTCTTTTTTACTCCCACCAGATGGCACTAATAAACCTACAAAAAAAAAAAAAAAAAAAAAAAAAAAACATTTAAATGCCATGGCCCTCATTTATCAAACAAATGTAGAAACCAGTGTACATTCGAACGAAAAAAAAAATCAGCTTACGACAATGCTCACGTGTGATTCATTAAACTTTCGTATGCGGCCAATTCCGTCGCACGAATGAACAGGTGTTGATAAATGTGGCAGCTAAAAAGAATCGTCATTTAAATAACACGCCCCAAATTTTAGAAGCCTCGACCTATAGTTTACAACACAGAAACGTAACCCGGCCATGAAGAGGAAGTAATCGCATGAAAAATAAATGTATTACTCTAAAAACACCCCTCAACCTCGTAATTATAAACAATAAAATTAATTTAAATAAAAATACCGGTAAATAAAACAAAATACTTACAAACATTATTAATATATATATATATATATATATATATATATATATATATATATATATATATATATATATATATATATATATATATATATATAAACTTGGTTATTTTAGTACCTCACTTCACAGAAAATTATTCAGAACAAAACAAGAATGAAAAATAAGTAGCTTTAAATTATACATTGAAACACAAATTAGGCTATAGTGGCATTTATTATAAAGCAAAACTGAATTGGGCTCACATAGCCTAGCCTACCTCACTCATTCGAGAAGAATCCAAACGTTTCCATATTCGCAATGTAACATTTATTGCTTGCTGAACTACTGTTCCTTATGTAAACAAGGCTTTCTATTTCACTCTTGTTTCAATATCCACGTAAAACATCATCCTTCACATGTGCAAAAATGTGTTTGGTACGACTGGTACAGACAGATAGCGGACCATTTAAACTGAGCAGTGTTAACATTTTAGTTTGCTGATAAATGGTTAAATGTAAAGTTAGCAACACTAGAACTGATATGTTGGGTCTGCGTGTGTGAGTGAGGTGTTTATTAAATTGAATTTAATAAAATAAAGAAAACAAATACAATGTGAGCATAGACTGTAGGCTACTAGCCCTACTTTTTTCTCTTTTGTTTTGTTAATCTGTTAATTATTTCAGTAAGAATATTTTGTGTAGTCCTATTTTTTTATTCCTCGTAGGCAGGGGTTAAATTAGGCCGGGGCCGCCTGGGGCTGAGCCCCGGCACATATTATTTTTGCTTTCTTGCTTTATTTTTTGAAGGGGCAAGAGAAAGAGAGTTTTACTTGTCCTGATTAAAACATCAACAACAAAAATAGCCTGGGAATGACCAAAACGCAAGCATGATTCTATTACATTTAGTGTAAGTGGCGATTGATAATGCATAATAATAATCTATAATGTATAATGTGGTAACAGTAACAAGGTTGCACTGTTGACGCTCGCACAGCCTCTCGAGGAGAAATCGAAATAAATGAGTGCAGCACAAAGAAAACATGCTGCTGTAAAAATTCAAAATGTGGAGTTTTTTTATATTAATAACATATGATACAGTTACGTAACATCACACGACTAAGAGTGCTGTTTTCCGCGTTATTGGAATCACGATTAAAAATGTGACACTACTTTTATACATTCCATAATAAGTTAAGTAAATTCAATAGAAGTTAATAAAGTCATTTACATTTTAGTCACTTACATTACTGACTGTTTTTGTTCTATTTCAGCAGCGAAAATAGTTCCAAACAAAGATCACAGCAGAACCATAGCGCATCTCTCACAGCAACACTTTATTACTGAATGATTTAGCGTTTTGAACAAATCTCTTGAGTCAAAGATTCAATGGCCCATTCCAAAACACCTGCCTCATTCTTGAATGAATCAGCCGTTTGAACAAATCATTTGAATGAATGACTAGGACAGTCACTTGCTGCCACCTACCTACTGGCGGTTCAGGTTCATGTTTAAATTTTCCCAAATTTTTTATTTGTATATTCAAAAATATTTAAAGAATATTATAACATTATTTAATGCAGTTGTAATTTTTCAGTGTAAATTATTTAATTTGATTCATAACAGTCCTGCTTTATTTTTCTTATTGAATTTATTGATCAAATGTAAAAAAAAAAATAAAAAAAAAATAAATAAATAAAAGATGAAGCATTAAATAAGATTAGGGGGAAAAAATGCCCTTCGGGTAAATATCACAAATATGCAGATATAAATATGCAAAAGCTGTTGGGACACTATTGAAAATATAGCTTCAGAATAAATTATATTTACACCAAAAAAAATCCAATTTTTCTAGACAAGCAATTTTTTTGCTCAGACATGTGACCAATTCACTTGACAATGACAAGGCTTAAAGTCGAACCCTGTATTTTGTATTGATATGCTCTCCTTTAGGCCTAGAGAAATATTGTATCGTTATCAGATGTAGCTTTGCACACTGCCAGCATCTAGAATGATTTTGATCTGCATTTTAGTGTTCATAGCAGAGGGCCCTGTCGACTTATTTTTTACAGTTTGTCAATTGATAAGATTTTGTAGGCTTTGCATACACATATGCACTCCTCGAAAGCCTGAAAGCCCGAAAGACCATTCGATGCTTTTAATCTGCATACATGAATTTGTGTTATAGTCATAACAAATGTATTTGTTTGAGAGTTGAACGGGACACAGTGCAACATGAGATTTATTCTGGCACAAGTCTGTTCACAAAGTACCAGTACTGTGTTATTCAGTTAAATTCAGGGTTCAGTATCTAGAACTCTTCTTACCTCTGACCCCAGCCCACAAGAGTTTTTGTAAGTGTTTGTGTGTGCAGAGATGACCAGCTCCACTGTACTGAGACACATTATAGCTGTGCATTGAGTTGATGATTTATGTGCTGACTGCAACCCTTTCTGCAAAAACACAGGCAGATAGCATCTTTGAAAGCTTTCTATAGGGGAATGTGTTTATTTCTGTGTATTTGTGTGCATGTGCATGTACATGCAAGCAGAAACAAAAGTCTGTTCAGATGGAATTTTACTTGGACTGTGAACAATCAAGGAGGAATCTTTGAAATGTGATAACAAATTGCCTGAAAATAGTAAATATGCAATGCAAATACAGAATGATCTACAGCAGCACTGCAATCTATATTTTCATAAATACATGTAGCTAAAGTTAAAATGCAGATTCCTTGTAACATCTGAAATTGGTTGTTTATCATGTTTTTTAATGCATTGTACTTTCTAAAGGTGTAACAATTAATGACAACTGTATTTACAATTATTCATGAGACCATTCAATGCATTGTAAGGTGCGTTACAATGTACAAAAATAGTAAAAATACTTTTATAATGCATTATACATAAAGGCTTTGAGTAAAGTGTTACCATATTTTACAGTCTTGATATCTCAAATATGCATTCCTAAATGCTTAATTATAAGACTTGTTTTCAGAGGATATATATTAAGTATAGCTTTTTATCTCTCTAAATTGTGTAAGATTAAAAAAGAGGGGGAAAAAAGTATAACAATTAGCCAAATAGGTAAGACAAACTAGATATTCCATAAAAACTAGATATTCTATAAACTATAAAAAAAAAAAAAAAAAAGTGTTTCTTAAGTAAAGGGTAGGGTTAGTTTTACGGATGTTGAGATATTTTTACTGAAAAAAAAAAAATAATAATTTGCTTTTTTGTCACTTTATCAAAGCGGTAAAGCGACGTAAGGTAGATTCTGCAAGGTGCAATGATAAGCCAGAAGGATCACAATATGTCAGGGCTTTATTAGACTGTGGGCTCAGTTTTCCCTGATCAAACGTGCTTTCCTGGATTAAGTCTACAGCTTCATCTTCTTCACACAGCAGGTGTCACAAAGTTACATCATTACGTTAACCAAATACATCTGGGTCTACAGAATTAGTATTGAGGTAAGTGTACAGGTTCCCTTTAAAAGTGTGACTTTATGTAACTTTCTCCACATTCAGTTCAGATAGGCTGAATAATTTTATGCCAACTTTTCATTATCACATTTTTGTTACTTTTCTTTTTCGTTTATGTTCCACACAAGAAAGAAAATCATATAGGTTTTGAACAACACAAAAGACTTAAATAGGATCTATTATGCCCTTTTTCAAAGTCTTGACACTGTTTTTGTTGTCTACTAGAATATGTTTTTATGCATGAATGTTCACAAATATTATTTTCACCTCTCTTCTCAGTCTGTTAGTAATGCTCTGTTTAGTTCTGGTTTCTATGAAGCCCCTTATTCTGTAAACTGCAATGTGCTCTGATTGGTTGACTGAACCAGTGTGTTGTGATTGGTCAACTACTTTGAGCGTGTCATAACCATAAGTTTCAACACACTACTAAACTAATTCAGCTCAACCAGGCCTTACCCCTTTTATGCCTTGGGCAGGAATTAACACATATATATAGTATGAATGCTTTGCTAATCATTATTACATATCCAGGTCTTTAGCGGCTCAGATCTATATCTAACACGGATGGATCTCTACCTTTCGCGATAATATAAAACTCTCCTGATGTAGTGTAACATTTACAGAAGAATAAAATAAACCACTTTGTTAAGCTTGGAAGGGTTCAGTTTGAGTAGATGTTATATACTGTCCTCGTCAGAGCTCATTACCCAGCACTTGGCTCAAATTCGCGATTGCAAACATATTCTCAGTATCATATTATATATAGCATATATTCTCGATATATCATTTTCAACATCTTTAAAATCAATATTTTGATCGCTGACAGCTTCACCAGATCTACCATCAAGTGGCAGTGACACTCATATTTGATTGTTTTCAGTATTTGCTCTGCATTAAATCACTGAGCCATTTCAAGTTCTGCTGATGATATATTCTTTGTTGTTTTCTGCCTGCAGCAACTATGAGTGAAACATCACTTCATCATTGTGTATCAGCTATTGCCACCTTGTGGTATAAAGGTGAATTGCACTTATTCGGTCTTCGAAGGTTCAATTATTTTTGTGCAGAAAAAAATATACTTACGCTGTTATATACCTTGGGTCTTTAGCGACACTGTAACATTTTCACACACAAAAATGTAAGGGAAAACAGGCATTATATATATATATTATATATATATATATATATATATATATATATTTTTTATATATATATTTTTTTTTTTTTTTTTTTTTTTTTTTTTTTTGTTTTTTTTTTGTTATATTGTTGAAAATGAATTGATCAAGGAATACTAAGAAGGTTGATGTCTAACATTAAAACTTGAAGGAGGGTAGTGAATGATGTCCAGGGTCAATAAAGACCCGAGGTATGAAAAAGGCATATTGTGACATGTATGTTCCCGGAATCAAACTTAAAACTACAATTGAGGTGTTTCAAGGAGTTCAGAAACAGTGCTTGATATATAGAATAACTCCTTGGATTTGGTGCTTTTATGCTAACTTTGCAGTCCTTTTTCATTCTCAAACAGCAACATTACACACTAAAGAAAGTTGAAAATGTAAAAAAGCATAATAGGACCCCTTTAATGACATATGCATTTTTGCCTGCCAATTTATCATGTTTTACTGGAAAACATTTCACAAGTAATTGCACAAAATGTGTTTAAGTACTTAAGTGATGCTCCAATTAAATTAATCAATATTTGATGGGTGTCTGGGCCTTCATGAATGGGTCAGATTGCTGCTGAGTGAATCTTGATAGATCTTATATATCAGTTTGGATTCCTCTCAAAGTTGCACCATTTAATTTCCAAAGTAATTGTGTTGATCAGGGGATCGGTGGGAACCTTCAACACTATCTCAACCAATTAGTATGTATTTTACAAGGTGGCTAATTCGTATGAATTCGTACGACCCCATTTCCTACGAATTCCTACGATTTATCTAAACCCCAGTGACGGGTAGGTTTAGGGGTGGGATTTGGGGAAGATCATTCGTATGAATTCATACAAATTTGTCAACTCGTAAAATATGTATGATTAAAGCCGTGCACACAGTAAACGTTTGTAAGGCCGATTATGAATGTAAATTGATACTTATGACTGATCGCGCTCAAACGCATCCAGTCAGAGCCAGTTGAGTTCAGTCTGCGATTACAGTCGGTGTTAAAATTCCATGTGTGAGTATATAAATCGGCTATAAAGCTATATAGTATATAAACTTACAAAGTCATACGAATTCGTATGAATTAGCCACCTCGTAAAATACGTACAAATTGCTATGAGATCGGGTTGGAACCTCAGGCATTTGTGAAATAAGAACGAGAGAGATTAATATCGCTAGTATAATTTTCAGCATCATTACTCCAGTCTTCAGTGTCACATGATCCTTCAGAAATCATTCAAATATGCTGATTTGCTGCTCAAGAAACTTTTATTATTATCAGTGCTGTTCACCTTGTACATGCTACCCGTGGAAGATATCATTAGGAAGCTTGACATTAGTTTTCACTGTTATGCTGATGATACTCAGCTCTATATTTTTTTGCACGCTGACAAATCTTATCAATTCACAAAATTAATAGAATGCATAGCTGATATAAAAATGTGGATGACTAGCAATTTCCTACTACTTAATCCTGAAAAAACAGAGATTCTAATTATTGGACCAAGAACCTGCACGTAATAACCTAGAATGCTATCTAACACATGATGAATGTTCTGTCAAGTCTCCGTCGTCAGTTAGGAAGCTGGGTATGCTCTTTAAAACCAATCTTTCATTTGAAACACATGTTTCTAGCATCTGTAAAATCTTAAAAATATATCTAAATTACTACATGCACTCATTGACAAATGCGGAACAGTTAGTTCATGTGTTCATGACCTCAAGGCTAGATTACTGTAATGCTCTACTGGGTGGTTGCCCTGCATGCCTAATAAACAAACTCCAGCTGGTCCAAAACTCAGCAGCTAGAGTTCTTACTAGAACTTCTTACCAGGAAGTATGACCATAATATCCCGGTTCTGTCAACACTGCATTGGCTCCCAAATGCTACATCGTATAAATTTTAAAATCTTGCTACTTACTTACAAAGCACTAAATGGTTTAACTCCCCAGTACTTGAGCGAGCTCTTAACACATTATAGTCCTTCACATCTATTGTGATCTCAGAATTCAGGCCAGTTGATAATACTTAGAATATCAAAATCAACTGCAGGGAGTAGATCCTTTTCCCTTTTACCACCTAAACTTTGGAACAGTCTTCCTATCACTGTTCGGGAAGCAGACACACTCTGTCAGTTTAAATCTAGACTAAAAACACATCTCTTTAACCTGGCATACACATAACACATTATCTACTTCTATAATTCAATTCATGTAAATTGTTAGGCTGCATAAATTAGGTCAGCCGGAACCGGGAACACTTTCAATAACACCTGATGTACTCACTACATCATAAGAAGAATGGCGTCTATGCTAATATTAGTCTCTCTCTGTTTATTTCGAGGTTTACCGTAGTCTGCCAGATCCAGGCTGTGTCCAGATGAGATGAAGGACCTGCATCTAGACACGACGACAACACAGCCCTGAAGTGTCAACTAAACTATCCCCTTTCCTTTCCCTATGTACAGATAAAACGTTATCTAAATGATACCAGTTCACATGGATACACAGAAACGACTAATAATTCTGTATTATGCAGGCCAGACAAGTAATTCGGCAATATCACTTTGTAAAAAAGACTAAGCATCTGCGCACATACACATTCAAATGCACATAACTATAGACTAAACACGTAAATGAAAGGCAAGAGCGCATTAAAAGTTTTCTGTTTTTAGTTAAATAGGTGTCCCATAAGTTAATAATTAACGATTTTTACAATGGAAATGATTCAATCAAAAACTTACTTTAGCTCGATAACAACTTTTTTCCTAGAGCTGCTGTAAAACCAAAACAATAATTTTCCTATTTTCACTGTGAAGCTGCTTTGAAACAATATGTATTGTAAAAAGCGCTATATAAATGATGATGACTTCATTCTAAAATGCTGATTTGCTGCTCAAGAAACTTTTGTTATTATCAATGTTAAAATGGCAGCTTTTTTTTGTGTGTGTGTGTGTGAAAATTGTGATACCTTTTTTCAGCATTCTTTAATGCACAGAAAGTTTAAAATAAAAGCATTTATTTGAAATAAAGACTTTTGTAAAAAAATAAAACAAAATAAAATAATAAATGTCACTTTTTTGATTAATTTAATGCATTACTGCATCTACAAAGGAATTAATAGTTTCATTTATCATCCTGACCCCAAACATCTGAACGGCATAATATAGTTTGCTACTGTAGGCTTTCTGTTACCTTTTGCTCTCAGAATAATCATTTGTGTAAATGAGCAAAATGTACCGCAATGTTTTAAACCAAGGGCTTCTGCAGAATTAGAAGACAACAACTCATGCATAACATGTTTAATTGATAAGAAGTGTCTAAAACTGTGTGCACAAACAGTTTTGTATGAGGTCAAGTGAACTAGGTCATTACTACTGGTCCACAAATACTGCTCTGGCATTTTTGCGACCTTGAATTTATAATACAAATTTTAACTAAAAGTTTAATGATGATATGTGAGAATCTTACATCTTCAGCAAACATTGTTAACCAACCACATGCACTAGGAGATATTAAGATTAATTATTATCCAAGGACTGCTACATGGTATAGCAACATTTTACTGTAACATTGGAGAATCTTATACTTTTAAAGAATATTCATATAATTATAATAGTAAAAAATACATTCTTTCATGTGTATTCAAAACCTTCATAGTGCACTTGACCTTGCAATGACCTTTTG
Organism: Chanodichthys erythropterus; assembly: GCF_024489055.1. Taxonomy (NCBI): domain Eukaryota; kingdom Metazoa; phylum Chordata; class Actinopteri; order Cypriniformes; family Xenocyprididae; genus Chanodichthys; species Chanodichthys erythropterus. The sequence continues at coordinate 25,548,592 of NC_090229.1, forward strand.
TCATCCAGGTTTGTTGGATAGCGGAGCATGGGGTGTCTTTCAAAGGAAAAAAAACAGTTTGAGTCTGTCAGAGGTGATGGATACCAGCAGTGGAAAGCGGAGAGCTGCCTGCATGAAGGACTCAGATTGAAGGTGAATGAATGTCTTTATATAGCTGCTCTTCAATTTGAGCCTCACGCTCACAAGAGGAATGAGCGTGAGAAGTTGATGCCATTATGAATTGGGATCATTTTTCTTAGACACCCGCGTGACATCCTCAAATCCGATGTTTAGTGCTTTTCTTGGGTGAAATGTGTTTTATCATAATCAGCTGAGAGTTTTAGTGGTGGAGGGCAGTGTTTCAGAGGTCAATCTTAAAGGGATAGATCACCCAATAATGAAAGTGGTGTCATAATTTACATCTCATTCCAAACCTGTATGACATAGTTTCTTCTGCAGCAAATCAGCATATTAGAATGATTTCTGAAGGATCATGTGACACTGAAGACTGGAATAACGATGCTGAAAATGCAGCTTTGCATCACAGGAATAAATTACTTTGTCAAATATATTTAAATAGTACACAGTTATTTTAAATTGTAATAATATTTCACAATATTACTGTTTTTTACTGTATTTTTAATTCAATAAATGTAGCCTTGGTGAGCAGACGAAACTTCTTTTAAAAACATTAAAAATCTTAGTGGTTCCAAACTTTTGGACTGTACTGTACATGAAAAGGATATTCTGAAAAATATTTCAGTGTTTTTGTCAATGCAATGGAAGTTTTTAACCCCATTGACTTTCATTGTATGGACAAAAGCATTTTTTTTTTTTTTTTTTTTTTTTAATATGTTTAAAAATAAAAGGAAGTCATTCAGGTTTGTAATGACATAAATAAATTACGACACAGTTGTCATTTTTGTGAATTATTTCTTTAAGAGTGAAAAGTTGCTGAGGGGTTCAACTCCTTAAAATCCATCCAAGGCTAAACGACACATCATCACATGAGTTCATCACTCAATTTCTCACTCCTCAACACACACAATCGCTCAGTGCCGGAATCAATCATACATAAAGGTCAGTTACAGTATGGCCATCACCTACCCACCTAATGGGGTCCTAATGGAGAATAGCTCATGAAACGTGAGCCTTTTCCACAAAGGAAGTAGATGCATACTTCAAAACATTTTAACCTTGGACAAACTGTGCAATCAATACTGTATATCCCAGTGCTCTCATTCATCTATCAATCCATCTACTCTGCAGTGATTTCCAAGCAACACCGCAGAATTAAAACAGATAGATTAAAGGGAAACAAACAACCAGAGAGTTACTATGTTATTGTACAGTAGTTAACAACATCTCTGTCCTTTCCATACTAATTATATTTTATTATAAATACAACTGCAGAATTTTTAAATAATCATACAGACATTTTCCGTTCAACAACAGTCCGTCAAGCTCCAGGGTCATTCCGTATTAAATCAACTACATTTCGCAAACTTCCCCAGCTCTAATTTTTGATTTTGTTAATATTATTTCTGTAGAAAGACAAACATAGATAGTAATGAAAGTCAAAATATTAAATGTCATGGATGTGTATTTACTGAGTAATCCACTATTTTGTAGAGGGGGGGTCAAAAAGTCAATTTTCACCTGAGATTTGGAGCCAAATAGAGGGGTAAAATGTACTTTATAGAGATGGCAGCATCATATTTTCTCAAGTTTGTATGCCTGTAACTCAAGAAGTATTAAAGATATCTTAATATCCTTTTAGATTCTGGTTCTTAACAAACCTTCCTTTTGGTATCTTTATTTTAAAGACCATCGATGGTTCAATCCCAAAGATACGGAGATCTTAATGTGGCTCATTGAGTACATTAGTAAATTGTACACATTTTCGACATCTTTTTTTATTTTTTTTTTTTTTTTTATTTTTTTTTAAAGAGGAATATGTGAAGAACAAATCATGTTGAAACTAGAAATGTATCTAATTTTTTTTTCTTTCAACTGCATAGAACATACTTGTCTGATAAATATGTTTTTCCAAAGTTTGCATGCCTGTCACTCTACAAGTATTAAAGATATCCCAATATATTTTAAGATTCTGGATCTTCACAAACTTTTCTATTGAAATCTTCATTTTCAAGGCCCTATAATGTTCAGTCCCATTGATATGGGGATCTTAATGTGGCTCAATGCTGTTGACGGCAGCCATGTCTTCAATAGTAGGAAAAAAAAAATACTATAGAAGTCAATGGCTACCGTCAACTGTCTGGTTACCAACATTCTTCAATATATTTTCTTTTGTGCTCAACAGAAGAAAGAAACTCATACATGTTTGGAAGAACTGATGACAAACATTTTCATTTTTGGGTGAATGATTTCTTTACGTGCTTGATCATTTTAGTGTAGTATTATTAGATATTACATTTAAAGTCAATATTTTAAATGTCTAAAGCTACAAATTCATCATTACACACATGTAATAAACATATTTCCATCATGACAACTCTCAGAGTGTTTGGCATGGTAATGGATATGAAAATGTTGATATGTTTGGTCTTGGCAGAACAGATCTACTACACTGCTGCAGCTGCATAGTACAGGACTTGCTGCTGCCAATACATACACAGCACACTGCTGTGAGCAATCAAGACATGTTGCTGCTGTACAAAGCATACATTTATTACCCGTTGCAGATCTACAGTATACGGATGGAGCTAGGGAAGGTGAAGGGTTTCTGAAAGCGTGTGCTAAAAGTATGCAACAGGATTCAAATCAGCTGTGTCCGGAATGATGTGATTGCATGCAGATTGAGTTAAGGACTCATCAGCCTGCACCATCTAGAGTTTCATGACAGAACTTTGTATTTGAATACATGACATACAAGTTTCAATAGAAATTAACCATCCCTTTATTCTCAACATTTTATCTCGACTTTTCTTCTCGAAATTGAATGACTTTTCCTCATAATTTAACGAATTTGTTCTCATAATCTAATAAGTTTTTTCTCGTAATTTAACAAGTTTATTCTCAACATTTTATTTAGACTTTTTTCTCAAAATTTAACGACATTTTTCTCAAAATTTAACAACTTTAATCTCAAGATGGTTTTATTTTTTTATTATTGGCCCTAATCCTCTTCAATAAGATTTTCAAATAGTTGTATCTCGGTCAGATATTGTCTTATCCTAACAAACCATACATCAATGGAAAGCTATTTATTCAGCTTTCAAGATTTGGTCCAGGGTCACATTTGTGCTATGAAAGGTTCATTGTGTGTTAAAGGTTCTTCATGGAACCGCTGATGCCAATAAAGAACCTTTATTTTTAAGAGTATAAAGCTAATTGCATTTACTATAAAATTAATTACTATAAAATGTTTCAGACTACTTTTATTAAGGTTTTTGACATTTTTGTCCTTTTTGGAGCTTGACAGATGTTGTTGTATAGAAAAGAGCTGTATGAAGATTCATCAAAAGTACTCTTTCACTGTTCCACCAAAACAATAACAGCGTGTGGTTTGGAATGGCCTGAGGGTGAGTAAATAATAACAGAATATTTGTTTAGTAATTGCTTTTAAAATTTTATTGGTGAGCTTGAGCTATTCGTTTGAGATCACACCATTAATGGTCAGATGATGGTTCAAGAAAGTGAGGGTAAAAGTTCAATGAGTAGGTTACAATTACAGATCAGATTCTCTCTCTCTCACGGTCTCCCTCTCTGTGTGTCTCCTTCTTTTTCTTAACTCCAGAGAATGCTGAGCTGCAGAGATAACGGGAGCTGCAGGAGTAGAAAATCAGCTTCAAAGAGCTCAGCCTCTTTTCATCTCCCACAAACACTTCAGATGAGCAGCTGAGAGAGGGAGGAATGAAATGTAACCTTGATCAAAATGATGCATGTTCAACCGGTGCAATTTTGTTTGTGTGTGTGGCTTGTGGGTGCACTGCATTGCAACATGAGATTCAATTTAAGCATTTATTTACTGTACACTTTAATTTATTTGATGAAAAATGACAGTTATGGTGATACTAATACTAATTAAATTGATATTTTGGCCTTTTACAATCAAAAGTGTCATGCATCTTCAGATTTTTGTTTCAGAAAATAGAATTTTTACACTTACATTTGTCAGTCCAAATGAATCAAATCTCATCATTTGCTTTACTTAAACTCAAAATCCCCCTCTCCCCCCAAAAATTGTATTGATATTATAGTAAATGACAACCATACAAATGTACAGTGGGTATGGATTGTATTCAGACCCCCTTAAATTTTTCACTCTTTGTTATATTGCAGCCATTTGCTAAAATCATTTAAGTTTTTTTTTTTTTTTTAATTTTTTCAGAATTGTTGACATTTTTGCAGATTTATTAATAAAGAAACACTGAAATATCACATGGTCCTAATTATTCAGACCCTTTGCTGTGACACTCATATATTTAACTCAGGTTCTGTCCATTTCTTCTGATCATCCTTGAGATGGTTCTACACCTTCATTTGAGTCCAGCTGTGTTTGATTATACTGATTGGACTTGATTAGGAAAGCCACACACCTGTCTATATAAGACCTTACAGCTCACAGTGCATGTCAGAGCAAATGAGAATCATGAGGTCAAAGGAACTGCCTGAAGAGCTCAGAGACAGAATTGTGGCATAGATCTGGCCAAGGTTACAAAAAAGTTCTGCTGCACTTAAGGTTCCTAAGAGCACAATGGCCTCCATAATCCTTAAATGGAAGACGTTTGGGACAACCAGAACCCTTCCTAGAGCTGGCCATCTGGCCAAACTGAGCTATCGGGGGAGAAGAGCCTTGGTGAGAGAGGTAAAGAAGAACCCAAAGATCACTGTGGCTGAGCTCCAGAGATGCAGTCGGGAGATGGGAGAAAGTTGTAGAAAGTCAACCATCACTGCAGCCCTCCACCAGTCAGGGCTTTATGGCAGAGTGGCCCGACGGAAGCCTCTCCTCAGTGCAAGAGACATGAAAGCCCGCATAGAGTTTGCTAAAAAACACCTGAAGGACTCCAAGATGGTGAGAAATAAGATTCTCTGGTCTGATGAGACCAAGATAGAACTTTTTGGCCTTAATTCTAAGCGGTATGTGTGGAGAAAACCAGGCACTGCTCATCACCTGTCCAATACAGTCCCAACAGTGAAGCATGGTGGTGGCAGCATCATGCTGCGAGGGTGTTTTTCAGCTGCAGGGACAGGACGACTGGTTGCAATCGAGGGAAAGATGAATGCGGCCAAGTACAGGGATATCCTGGATGAAAACCTTCTCCAGAGTGCTCAGGACCTCAGACTGGGCCGAAGGTTTACCTTCCAACAAGACTATGACCCTAAGCACACAGCTAAAATAACGAAGGAGTGGCTTCACAACAACTCTGTGACTGTTCTTGAATGGCCCAGCCAGAGCCATGACTTAAACCCAACTGAGACCTTAAAAATGGCTGAATACTTTCCGTACCCACTGTAGATCAAACTAATGCTAAATGCTAAAGATATCAAGAGAAGCATCTTTGAGTGACAGCTATAACACAATCAAACACAATGTCCCTCTAGCTGAAAACAAAGAGGACAAAACTTCTAAGTGAGGCAAAAGACCATTGTTCTACAAGATCAGCATCAGATGTCCACTCCTGACAGCAATAGATACATCAGCTGTGAAGTAATCAGAGTTGACATTTAATCAAGGTCTTAAAAGCCTACTCTTCTCTATCTGAAACAGGCATAATTGATTCACCATTGTAGATTGACTAAGCTAGATGTTGTGAGAATACCAGATGTTAAACTCTCATTCATTCAGTCTGTGACTGACAACTGGACCTGAGAAGCGGAATGACGATTTAAACCCTCTTACATTTAAATGCAGTACTGCAAACTCTTTCTTTCATATTTTGTTCACAATTATTTATAGCAAGTCTTGAAAGATGCTACAATCAGGGGGTTCTTGAAAGAGAATCTCTTATATCTGCCATGTGCTCTGCTCGATAAATCCTCAACAGCCGTGTAGGCCCTACAAATCCAATCACAGTGTTGAATAAAAGAGATTGGTTCTGACTCCTGTTGTTAGTCCTCGGAAAGCAATTGCTTTATCAATAATCATTTGAGCAGGGAAGCCAACAAAGTAAGACACAGGAGTGGACATACATCCACAGCTGAAGGATGAAAAAAAAGAGAAGCCATCTGTATTATTGTTTCAGTGAGCTTTCATTCTTCAAATCCAATGTCCAGTCTGTCTTCAGTGGAGCAGAGAATTACACAATACAGAGCACTAGGCCCATTTCACGTTCTTTTGGCTATAGGCCTCACTGCCACAGTGACAGAAACAGAGTCAGTGAGGTGCTGCTTGAGTTGCTTATGTGATTCACGATTTTAGTAACTAAAAATCTAGAATCTACATTCAACTACTGCAAAATGGAATTTATAATTAATCAATTTTTAAAAGTTTCTTGAACATCAAATCAGCATATTAGAAGGATTTCTGACACTGAAGACTAGAGTAATGATGCTGAAAAATCTTCTTTGATATTGCAAGAATAAATTACATTTTAAAATGTATTAAAATATAAAACCATTACTATAAAATATAAAATACTTAATTGTAATAATATTTCACAAAATTACTGTTTTTACTGTATTTTTTTTAAATATACAGTATTAAAGTATTGATGAGATCCCAAATGTTAAATCTTAAAATTAATAATTTTACTTCCTTAAAGTGACCATTACAGGTGCTGGTTATATAATTAGAAAATCATCAAAAAGTTGATTTATTTCACTAACTCCATTCAAAAAGTGAAACTTGTATATTATATTCATTCATTACACACAGACTGATATATTTCAAAATTTATTTTAATTTTGATGATTATAATTGACAACTAAGGAAAATCCCAAATTCAGTATCTCAGAAAATTAGAATATTACTTAAGACCAATACAAAGAAAGGATTTTTAGAAATCTTGGCCAACTGAAAAGTATGAACATGAAAAGTATGAGCATGTACAGCACTCAATACTTAGTTGGGGCTCCTTTTGCCTGAATTACTGCAGCAATGTGGCGTGGCATGGAGTGGATCAGTCTGTGGCACTGCTCAGGTGTTATGAGAGCCCAGGTTGCTCTGATAGTGGCCTTCAGCTCTTCTGCATTGTTGGGTCTGGCATATCCTATCTTCCTCTTCACAATACCCCATAGATTTTCTATGGGGTTAAGGTCAGGCGAGTTTGCTGGCCAATTAAGAACAGGGATACCATGGTCCTTAAACCAGGTACTGGTAGCTTTGGCACTGTGTGCAGGTGCCAAGTCCTGTTGGAAAATGAAATCTGCATCTCCATAAAGTTGGTCAGCAGCAGGAAGCATGAAGTGCTCTAAAACTTCCTGGTATGCGGCTGCGTTGACCTTGGACCTCAGAAAACACAGTGGACCAACACTAGCAGATGACATGGCACCCCAAACCATCACTAATTGTGGAAACTTTACACTGGACCTCAAGCAACGTGGATTGTGTGCCTCTCCTCTCTTCCTCCAGACTCTGGGATTCCAAAGGAAATGCAAAATTTACTTTCATCAGAGAACATAACTTTGGACCACTCAGCAGCAGTCCAGTCCTTTTTGTCTTTAGCCCAGGTGAGACGCTTCTGACGCTGTCTGTTGTTCAAGAGTGGCTTGACACTAGGAATGCGACAGCTGAAACCCATGTCTTGCATACATCTGTGCGTAGTGGTTCTTGATGCACTGACTCCAGCTGCAGTCCACTCTTTGTGAATCTCCCCCACATTTTTGAATGGGTTTTGTTTCACAATCCTTTCCAGGGTGCGTTTATCCTTATCCCACTTTTTTCTACCACATCTTTTCCTTCCCTTCGCCTCTCAATTAATGTGCTTGGACACAGCTCATTGTGAACAGCCAGCCTCTTTTGCAATGACCTTTTGTGTCTTCCCTCCTTGTGCAAGGTGTCAATGGTCGTCTTTCGGACAACTGTCAAGTCAGCAGTCTTCCCATGATTGTGTAGCCTACAGTACTAGACTGCGAGACCATTTAAAGGCCTTTGCAGGTGTTTTGAGTTAATTAGCTAATTAGAGTGTGGCACCAGGTGTCTTCAATAGTGAACCTTTTCACAATATTCTAATTTTCTGATATACTGAATTTGGGATTTTCCGTAGTTGTCTACTTCACAAAATAGTGTTTTTCTATGAGGCATGGTAAAGCATGGTACTTGCAAAAAAAAAAAAAAAAATCAAGAAAATTGATTTAAACAATAAAACTAAACGTGTTGAGATATATAACAATAATTTGTTTTCTGTCTATAAATGTAACCAAACAGTTGTTCCCTTGTCTATTAAAATGTGTAATATATTAAAGCGTCTTTGGTGTTTCCATGGTTTCTACAAAATAAAACTGGAAACTGAGGCAGACCGAGGGTAAAGCGGGTATGACACAATTGACAGGCACTCCTCACACGTCCCGGAGCCTTGGTAAAAACTGTAATTTTCTCATGATTTACAAATAGTTGGAAACATGTGGGATATTGTAAGTACTCAAGAGAACAAAATATATAGCACTGTCCTAGTGGTTTTTGGATATTTTACTACAAAAATATTACATATTGCACCTTTAATGCAAATAAAAAATAACATGCCTTTTGTATGATCTCTCTTATTTTGTTAAAATTATTCAAATTTTCTGCAAGTGGCTCCCATACTTTTTCATGCAACTGTATGTATATATATATATATATATATATATATATATATATATATATATATATATATATATATATATATAGATATATATATATATACATTTATAAAACTGTCAACATTTATAAATGAGTAGTTTTATGTTTCTTTCTTTTATGTTTTTAATTTATGCTGTTTGTAGTGTTGTGATTAACCCTGCAGCTGATTATGATTGGCTGTCTATTTTTTTGATTGAAAATTATTCTGAAAGTGATTCCAAAATGTATTTTTGCCATTATCATTATATTTGTGGTGTGGACTATGCTATTCTTTTATATTTAGAACAATTTTTAGAACTGTATTTTATCACTATTATTATTGTTATTGTAATAGACTTATATGACTTAAAAGTGGTGAAATATTTATTGAAACAAACAAGAAATACACATTCTGAGACATGAAATAAAATGAATAACTAGGAATTTTATTAACATTAAATCATCCTTCTCCATATTTCAACTCAAAATTTTGGGTAGGCTGTGCCTCTCTTGCCAAGCCACCACTGCTTACATGTTGACTACTAAAAGAAATGTTAATGGAAACATTGAAGAACCAGAACTGTTAAATTCTTTACAATTCCCAGCCCTAGCTATCAATGGTTAAATAAAAGGATGGAAGACATGGTCAGTCACAATTCAGTAAACAAACAGATGTAAGAAAAAAACCCAACTGGAATTCTGTATGCAAATGTTGTAAGGACTTTGGAGTTGGTTGCATTTAGAATGCTGTACATTCCATAGCTTAAGTCAAATGGATAATTTGAAACATTTCATTTTAATTAATATTAAAAAGTATAAAGATTACAAGAACAACAAAAAATCTACAAATCAAAGCCTGGATGAATATGTTGAATGTTTGCACTTTAGAAATCATGTCAGAGGTTTAGAACAAATCCCAAACCGGAATGTTGGAGGAATATCAATATATCTGCCTCGCAAGCACTGTAAGAAAACAAGCACTCTTCAAGTTGATTCCCATTGGTCCATTCTGCAGACCTTGTTATGGGGAGCACTAAGTGGAGGGAGATGAAAACAGAGGGGGGCTGGTTGGATGCAAATGCATTGGCTGATGCAAACACTACCAGAAGAAATTAAGTGAACGAGAAAAAAAGAGAGGGAGAAAGAGAGAGCGCCTTCTTTTGCATTAATTTAGAAACATGTGCAGTGCAGTGATAAGGAACATCATTCCTCTAGCTCATTAATCTAGTGTAAACGCCAACCTGCCATTTCGTGTTGTAACCCCCCACCCACTCTTTACCACCATCCTCTGCTCCACCCTACTACAGGCACATAAAGCACCTGACTTCCTCCATTAGATTAAGAGACATTCATGTTCTCCTGCCTCATTACAAAACTTCTTTTCTAGCAACCTGAAACTAAAGGCATCCAGTGAGTGTATATGAATGAGACGGAAGCTGTATTCTACAGTTAAATCTGTCCCATAATGATACAGCACACAGTTGAGAGGAGAGGACTGTACTGTATTTCCTCAATAAATATGCCAGACTAGTGTGATTACGGCAGAAATAGATTAGGTAGGCTACAGACTCTCACATATGTCTCTCTGAAAACGCCAGTGGACACTTTCATTAAAACCCAGCTGTAGGCAACCAGCAAGGAGGCAAACACAAACAAGGTGCAGTCATCCTTGCACCGAGATGGGCTTTGAGAAATCATATCCATATTTTTATGAGACTAAATTATAGGTTTACAAAATGCAAATTCCCTGATGATATAAAGTTACAGAGACAGTAACATCCAACAAAGCGAATTAATAGTTTAAAAGGGAAAAAATATATATATATATATATATTATGTATACACTGATCATAACATTTAGCCTGACGAGGTCATACTTAATTCTAGTCAGAATATGAGTCTGATACTGCTCCATTGGGCTTTGATTATGGGGGCGTATTTCAACCGATCCAGGAAAGACCTCAATTGGATAGACCTACAACCAATCAGAGCTACAGAGTAAGTGACGTATGTTGAGCGACGCATAGTTGTCAACAGAACTCAACTGCACACATGCTGGAACTAGTAGAAGATGAGCGTAAACAATCTTTGCCGGTGTTGTAAAAAGAAGTTAAGTATACACAGAGTACTTGCCAATTAATGCGCTGTCGATATCTTCTATAACGGACGCGATGGCGGAATCTACACATCTCAGTTCTTCAACAACAGCCATCATTGTTGTAAACTAATTCAACCCAAGCGCTCTTTGATGACGTGGCTGATTACGTTTCTGGTCATTATCTGTCAATCATCGCCCTGACAAATGTGATTGGTCCGAACAGTTTCTGTTCAGGCATAATTACTCCTCTACGGATCGAGTCTAGACCGAACTTCCCGACCTAAAAATGTTGTGGGCGGGGCTAAGTTCGGCTGGCATCAAGGCTACATAACATTATGACCACCTTCCTAATATTGCATTGCCCCCCCCTTTTGTGGCCAAAACAGCCCTGACCTGCTGAGGCATGGACTCCACTAGACCCCTGAAGGTGTGCTGTGGTATCTGGCACCAAGATGAAAGCAGCAGATTATTTAAGCATGGGCACCCTGACTGGTCTGTGGCTATGTAGCCCCATACGCAACAAACTGTGATGCACTGTGTATTCTGACACCTTTCTATCACAAACAATCATTAACTTCTTGAGCAATTTGAGCTACAGTAGCTCTTCTGTTGGATCCGATCATATGGCTCAGCCTTCGCTCCTCATGTGCATCATTGAGCCTTGGCCGCCCATACCTTGTCGCTGATTTACCACTGTTCCTTCCTTTGACCACTTTTGATAGATACTGACCATTGCAGACCAGGAAGCATAACCTGATATTGCTGAGTTCAACATGTTCCTGGGTCAACATTTTTGTTGATCCTGGAACAACATTCAAATCAACCAATCAGATTTCAGGGACAAGTTTACAGATTATGTCAAGTTTAGGCTTAAAATCATGAATTGGTGCTTCTACATCAGTGTTTTTCATCTGTCATTTCCCTCTGATTTTTGGGATAACTTTTGGGTAGGGTTAGGTTTAGGGGTAGGAATAGGGTTAAGGTTAAAATTTCAGACTAGAATGTTGTTCCTGGGTCAACAAAATATGTTGACCCAGGAACGCATCTAACTCAGCAATATCAGGACGTGCGACCAGTAACACTCCACAAGAGCTGCAGTTTTGGAGATGCTCTGACCCAGTCGTCTAGCCATCACAATTTGACCATTGTCAAACTTGCTCAAATCCTTACGCTTGCCCATTTTTTTTCTGCTTCTAACACATAAACATGTTCACTTGCTGCCTAATATATCCCACCCACTAACAGGTGCCAAGATGAAGAGATAATCAGTGTTATTCACTTCACCTGTCAGTGCTCATAATGTTATGCCTGATCAGTGATAATGTTTAAGTCTGATTTACATTTAATGACGTTAAGGTAGACGAGCAAAAATCAAATTGTCAATGTCAATTAAATTTTTCAGTAACTATTTTACTGCACTGCTTTCTGTGTCTACAAAAATCATTATGGCATTTTAACAAGACAAACCTTTACTGATATGGGTTGAAATTAGTAAGTTGAAAGACTAGGAACATTTTGTTATTTTATTACTAAATGGCATCAGTAAAAGTGCCCCCACGTACTAGAGTTGACCCTAAGGATGACAGAAAGTCTGGTACATGTTTAATATCCCTTACTCTTACAATATGAAATTCTATTTTGGCCATAAGTCAAAGTCAAAAACCCAAAGCAATTGTTTTATTACAGACTTTCTATGTGTCAAAAGCAATTTTAACACTTTTTCAGCTGAGGAAATTCTCATAAAAGGGCCATGACCGCAAAATGCAGTTTGCAACCCATTTTACTTGGGATATTTTTGAGTGAAACAACTAGGAGAAAAAGAGTTGTTCTTGATTCAGGGATGCAATGGATTGTAAAAAGTAGGCACTACATACTACAGCTAAAATAATCCCTAAATAGCTATTTCACAATTGGTTAACACTATCCGGTTGCCCACATGTGCTGAATGCCGAAAGGGGAAAAAAAGTTATAGTTTAGGGTCCAATACTCATTATTAACTAACTATTAATGACAATTTTTTGCCTCAATAAACTCCTAATTACTGCTTATTAATAGTTAGTAAGGTATAGTGTTAGGTTTTAATAATTGGGTAGGATTAAGAATGTAGAATATGGTCATACAGAATAAGGTATTAATATGTGCTTTATAAGTAACAGTCAATATCCTAGTAATATGCATGCTAATAAGCAACTAGTAATAGTGAAAATTGGATCCTAAACTAAAGTGTTACCATTTTTTTCTTCTTGGAATAACATTTACCAATTCTTATTGTTCATAATATGGCCATGAATATGCATTCAGCACAAAAACCAGGCTATAATCAATCAATCAAACAATACATACACACACCCACACACACACACACACACACACACACACACACACACACACACACACACACACACACACACACATAATAGTAATTCCATGTTGACTTGAATGTAATGTATTTGAACCACATTAACTTGTAAATATTGATATATATATTTCAATGATATATAATTTTTTTTTTTAGATGTGACAGTTTATGATGACAAGGTAGCCTCTCATATGTATAACAAATAATACATGACAGCTGTGGTTGCTTTCATTGTTTGTCTAGTTAAATTTCCCCATCTGCATTTTTCATTGTACTTATAATTATTTTGTATTATTTATAGTAAAAGGGACATTTTCTTGATGTGCTATATGAAAAACCGGCAGTGAAATGCTACTGAATTATGGTCATTAAAATCGTGTTAATCGTTTTAGCACCAAACCTCCCCATTTTTCTCTCATCATTTTTCTCCAGAGGGAGGAAAGTAATTCAATTAAGGATTTATTAACATCTCTGCTCTTTGTCCTGTGTTAATGAGAGGCTAATGAGGGCACTTTGGACTCTGCAAAGCCTAAATGGGCCAATCATAAATACTGCATTAATATGCTGCTGGACTCCTGTTAAATGCTTCTCTAAATGGGGATGAAGAGAGGCAGTGTGAGGGAAAGCTGAGGCTAAATGGGCTCTTATTTCCACCGAGCCTGAGCGATGCATCTCCAAATTCATTCCCGCTACAGAGACGGGTAGCTGAGACAGTTATGCTTTTGTGTTTGCGACCGCACTGATGTTGTTTCATATAATCAGATTGAGAGTCTTCTGAGCGAGAGGGAAGAGGGGACAATGAATCTTTTCTCGCTGTTCGGCCGGCTTACTTTTTGACAGATGCAGCAGCGTCACCCCTCAGAGCTCTCACTTCCTTGGTGGATTCCCGACAGCTTATAAAAATCATCTTTTACATGGCACTAATATCTTTATGAATAATGGAGTATGAGGAAATGAGACACAAGTGGAAAGATGTGTTAGAAAACGGAGAGCAAAATTAGATAATAAATCCCAACCTTCCTTTAATGTATGCAATAAATGTTAGCACAGTTAAATATGAAAAATGACAATTGCATCCAGTCTTAAGGCCGGTTCACACCAAGAATGATAACTATAAAGATAACTATATTCACGTCCACATCCGCTGATGATATATTTCTGTTTATTCTAACCGCGCTGCTGTATTGTCGTCGTGTTTTAATCACTCATCAGCTGGAAAAAAAAAACTTTCTGAAAGTGTTTCCAATTATATAATTTCTCTGGGTCATTATCGTTATATTTGTGGTGTGGACTCAGCTATTCTTTTAAACAGTATTTAGAATGTTTTTAGAACAATATCTTTATCATTAGTTATCATCCTTGGCATGAGTGGGCTTTTAGCCATGAATTTTGAGCATCTACCTGTTAAAAAGCAGAACAGCCTTGTTGCCATAGGTATAAGTATATCATCTTCATGGTATTGAGCAATTCAATTACAGTAACATGAAGCTAAATGAATGAACAGTGAACCTTAAACTTCTCTGCAATCTATGAGCATTCCTGTCGGTATTGTTCATTAAATGCTGTGTGCTGGGGTTGAAAGTAAGCCGCAATCAAAGTAACAACATTACGTGGTGTACAATGACAGCGAACACAGTAAAGTGGTTGAGAAGAGCCCTAGAGAAGGATTATTTAATCATAAAAATAAGGATTGATGGAGTCAAGGAGAGGTGTGCTATATGAATGAGAAAAGCATATGCACTGAGAGGTTTTCAGATGTCAAAAGAAGCCCTTCTCTGATGCCTTGATGGAAATTTATGGCATCGGTGATGAGGAGCAGTAGGCCTCAGGTGTGAGTCAAGCATCCACTTGAGTTTTCATGCATCTTTGCTGTATGCATGGCAGGAGGAACAATAATCATCGCCATTTCCACCATCATGTATGGTAATACGGCACGCTGAGATAAAAAACCATGAAGAAGTAGAGGAAGGGTTTCTGAGGGCCAAAGCTTCATGGTGACAGGATGAAAACAAATAAATGAAAAATGCAGTCTGCCTACATCCTCTGGGTGACTAAGAATCCTCTTATTTGTTGAAACATCAGTGCCAAATAGCAGATAATACATTTACATTTACCAGACGCTTTTATCCAAAGTGTCGGATAAAAAAGGCTGTTGTCTTCTAATAAAGGTTGTTTTTGACAAGGGATATCAAAGCTAATTTACAATTGTAATTTTCTTGGCTCTATCTAGCCCTAACCTCTCGGGTAATTTTCTTTTCACTTGCTTTGACCTTTTTGTTGTGTTGCTAATGAGTAGGCCTACATAATACAAAGAGAAATCAGATGGGAACGAGCTTGAGTTGGGACAACTGAACTTTTATGAATGTGAATTGACATGCTGATTTTAAAGGTACAATTTGTGATTTTTTTTTTTCGCTATAGGTCGCTAGAAGCCTATTCAAAACGAAGGCGTAGTTTGATGACGCCAAGTTTTAGAGCGGAAATGTGGTCTCCATCTCAACGGACGGTGCAAAAGAATAGGGATTGGAGTCTGGAAGAATTCATGTTCGTGGATGCGATTATTAACGTTACTGTAGTATGAAGCAGAGCAGGACCGAGTGTTGTGGGAGCTGAACGAGGAGATGGAGCGATTGATCAACACACGCCTCACGAGCAGCGGGACTTTTATTATGACACAGTCGCCGGCGCCGCTTCCGCTTTTCCGGTCATGAGTTTACGGGAGCTGTCCTTGTCGACAGAACCAGCGGCAGATGGTAAACAGTAATTATGTTCCATAAATAAGTAACACAATCCACCATAAAACGTGCAAAGTAAATAAGGAACTGCTTGAAGCAAGCTAGTGGTTTGCTGGACGCTAGACACTACTTCCGCATTTGTCCACGGCACTGTTGTCATGTGGTTTCTACGTCAGTAAAGGCGGTAACAGAGGGTAACTGACGTCATTGACAGGCGACTGCACTGCCCCGTGTCACTGTTTAGAATGGGAATTTTCTCATGATTTACAAGTAGTTGAAAACATTAGAGATATTGTTAGTAATCAGCTGGACAAAATATATAACACTAGCCTAGTGGTTTTTGGATATTTTACTGCAAAAATTTTACATATTGTACCTTTAAGTGAATTGTGTAATTTGTGTGACACTAGCATCATCAAACAGAATCGCACCAATAATGACTTGTTTTTTTCTCCTGAACACTCCCCATTGAAACATCTAGCATAGACACTGGAAACATACATTATTTTTTTGTCTATACATCAGAAAAATATGTGTGTGTGTGGGGGGGTTGAATATGTGCTGACTAGTAAAAAACAGAAAAAAGCTGTTGTCTTCCCTTTTTACTGCCAAATAGGTAGGAAAACTTCATCACTCATATGGCTACGCTTGACCACAGTCAAATACTGCCTTGCTTTAGTAGTAGGAAATACTTCTTAGCAAACTTTTAGATATAATGGTGTAGCATATGCACATGTATCAGGATAATCAATAAACTTTAGAGTTTTCAGAACGCTTTTAACCTGAGGAACTGTGTTTTTAATCACTAAATCGGCTCCGAACAGTCTGCTAAAGATGAGCCCACTTGACACCTTTGTTGCCCTCCGAGGTAACACAGGAGGCCCAATTTCCTTGCTCTTAAGACATCAAAGGGGCCCCTCATGTGGACTATGGGCCAGATCCACATTCCAACACCCCACACACACAGGGACACACAAAAAAACATCCACAGACACATACAGAAAACACACAAACATACATTTTTGACTGTATGTGTAAAATGCAATTATGCCAACATATACCCATCCTGTATTTTGAAGCGTATGCATGTTTCCTAGTGTTTAAATGAGTGTATTTGTGCTAGTGTGCATTTTAATGATAGAATTCTGTCTGTAAACCATAACTTCTTTTATATGCATTTCTGATGTATCGAGTTTGATCTCTCCGTAAAGCTCCATACACGAGCTATTCACTGAGATATGTCACACAGCTGACAAATGCATTTTTCGGTGTGTTTAATGATACTGTGAAGAACGTACTCCAGCATGAAATCCGATCTGATAGTCATTAAATATGCAAATTCAGCTAGGAGACCAAACAAAGAAAGAGCTTGCCCGCCAACTTTGAATCAATGTCATTGGCCATTCCACCTCAAGGAGGTGTGTCGGCCTATCTGTCATAAAAAGGAACACCAAGATTCTCTAGGGTGTTCTCTCCCGATTGTCTCACGAGCCTCTCGTGCACGTTTTTCCCGGACATCTCCGGTGACCACGCGCTGCCATCGCGCTCAGCCTCGGGACCGCCATCTTCCAGCGAAACTCACTCTCAAGTCCACAGTTTAAACGTTCCCGCGGAACGGAGGAAGCCAACGAACTGCACCAGCGCTAACCTGAAATTCGACACACACAACCAATGCAAGTATACTGCCGTTTCTCAATCTTAGATGATGAAACTGATTTCCGTGCTGGCTTAGGACTGGTTGTGAGTTTGCTACTTGCCTTCTCTCTTTCCCTCTCTACTTCCACTCTTGTACATAGGTGTGTATTTTCTTGTATATATATTTAGACATATAACCTCTGTATCCGTAGTTTGCATATATTAAAACGTTATTCACGCTCGATTGTTTTGTTTGTTATTTCAGCTGAAAACCAAGTCACTTTAACGTTTTTCGATCGCTTTATGCTTTGATGCTATAAGTTATTTTCATGGGCAGAGAATAACTCTGTTTATAATATTCTGTGAGGGACTTAGTTTGCTGGACAAACGAACAGTTTCTCTAAATAATTATTAAACCAGAACTAATCATGTATGTAATTGATTATAATTCGTTGTAATTGATTCACAATATATGTTTAATTCCCCGTTGGGTCGATATATGAATCATAATTTATTCATAACCTTATGAATTATTATATTCATATTTCATCCATAAATTGATTAATAACCGCTTCATTCGTTACAATGGTGTCGACTTGTATCGTTCCTGGGTGCAATAATTTAAAGAGTAAATGTTTAGCAGTTACTTTCGGTTTCCAGCGAAGGACATTGTAGGCAGTGACTAAAGGCTACGAAGAATCATAAATATGGAGAGAACCCCACAACGGACAATCTGAAAAACCTCAGTGTTTGTAGTCAACATTAGTCAACATGTAGTCAACAAACAGTGTTTTAGGCCAAACGGAAGGTGATAAAGTTAAAGAAACATCAGTTTTGCCTGTTGTTGTGAATAGGTAAGAAAGCTGCTGCAATAGTGTTCCATTTTTACCATAATGCTATTTAAAGAGTAGACAATTTTCAGTGATAAAACTACCTGTACAAATACTGTTTTGTTAATAACCCTCTGTCGATCCGATCATCCATGGGCGAGGATACAAAAATGTAGAATTTGTTGTTTTCGAGTCCTGGAGCTTTCCAAAGCAAAAGACTTTTGCTGACAAATGTGAATTTCTCGGTCCAGGTAACACGGTGAATGAGTAAACATTGATCATTTAAATATACTACTGTCATTGTAACAATACAAAGCAGGTTGAAAATTGGCAAAGTTGCACTTTTAGAACTAGCATTACTATAAAATATAAGTACATTAGAGATGTCTACAGATTCTTTATTTCTATAAAATAAAATGAAAACATAATTATTTATAATCTGCGAATGTAACCTACAAATACGAATACTAATGAAATCAGGCTGTGCTATGTGTTAAAGGAAATTCCTATGGGGTTGTTAGAGTTTGTGAGTAAAATAAGGTCTGCTGTAATTATTACTTTAAGAGATTTTCCCAACATTAACTACTCACATTCATACCTCAAACCACACTGTTTAGTATGTGTTTTGTGACCTTATTTCAGTGACTTTTATTTTTTCCAATAACCACGCATAAACATTATTTTCTCCAAAATACAAACACGTACATACATGTTGCTCACATATTATTGTATATATCACATTAATAGGTTTATAAGCAACTGAAAAAAGCACAAGTATCAGGACATGTCAAAACTTATGTACAGCACATTCTAGCAGCCCCTCTCTGTCCGTAACAGTAGACAAAGCTTTGCTACATTTTGATTGGATCTTGGTGGACTAACAAAAACAAACTGTCCAACACCATCAGATAAAGATGCAAGGACAATATCCAGACACCTGTTAGAGGGCAAGAAAAAGACTACTGGTACCAAGCCCAGGAAGGACAGGACTTATCATTGGTCCAAATGCAGTTTCTGCCCTTCACCCATCTAGAGATTAATTACTAAAGTTGGCCAGTGACTGCAATAAAAATTCCTCAGGACCTCAGCAGCAGTGGGTGAAACAAAGAGAGATCACAGTGATCCCTCCAAATCCATTCATTAATATGTTTGGAAACCTTAAAACTGAACACACATCCATTTCATACTTATTCACAGAAATAAGTATGCCCAGTGACAGCTTTTTATAATGCAACAAATTGGAAGCCAGCAGCCAGTTGCAGCACTCGGACAGAGAACTGCCAAATTGCAATCTCCTCCTCATCTGAAAGGGATAAAGGTATCCTTTCAACAAACACTCCTTATTCTGAGTCTCCAGCTCATCCAGTGATACATAACAGATATGCTGTTCTGAGTTTCCCCTCGAGTGAGATGGAAACAGATCAACCAAGTTCTGAGTCTTGGGCCTGTGAAGGTGAGACTGTAATATTCTGAGCCTCTGGTTCGTCCAGAGAGACAACAACAGATCCCATGATCTGAGTCTACAGCTTGTGAAGCAGAAACAGATACAACCACATTCAGAGCCTCCAGCCAGTGAGGAAAGAGACATTAACAAACACTACATTCAGAGTTTTCGTCCAGCGAGACAGTAATGACTACACTGAGACAAAAGCGGATTGACCAAGTTCTAAGTGTCTGGCCCAGAGAAGTAGAAGACACAAAGAGACACTCGCAACAAGGTTAAGCTCAGGAGAGCAAACCTTCACATCAAGGTACCTTCGTCTGCGTGTTCCAGATTGTTAAGGACCTTCTGCACCTATGCCAGGGCCTCATCTGCGTGTTCCAGATTTTAGGACCCTTTGGTGCTCCAGGAGATCAGCATCCAGCAGAGCTTCGTGTTCAATGCTGTTGAAACAGATTCCGGCTCCTCTCCCCATGGCATTGTTACCCAGCACAACCAGTGGAAGACGTCACAGTCATCGACTCAACCACGTGGAATGTAAATATCGCTTAACCAAACCTCTTTCCAAAGACCTTGGCATTGTTGTACATTATCAGTATATGATTTTCTAATTCACAATAGATGTAATATAGCTGATGTTAGTTAAAGTCCCCCTGTTGTAAATTATTTTTTTCCTTTAAAACTCATCTTTGATCACCAAAATGACATATAAAAAAAAAAAAAAAAAAAATCAAGTGAAAAAATGTCTTCATACCTTAAAATAGTTGGAATGTAATCTACACCCTTGCCTCATTTAATATACACGGATCAATGAGTATGCAAATTAGCCCCGCCTCCACTCGCTCACAGCAGCTTGGAGAATCTACTGTTGATGTAGTGACGACTGATGAGCAATTTGTTGTTTGTGCCTTCTTCGTACATGAAATAAATGCACATCCTTGAAAGAGCACGGATTTCCAGCGTATTTACTTGAACTTATCAGGTAGGTTAATATCTATGGTTTGATCCATTCCAGAGGCAGACAAAATCAGAATTTATAATGGACTGAATATTTCTCTCAGAACTTGGCTTGCGAGGCCAAACTGACTGAATATGCACATGAATCAGGGTCACACGCACTCAGAGCAATATTGTTTTAGCTATGTTTTATAGTTTTAAAATATTTCGAAATACAAAAACATGAACTTTATTGGCTTTACTTCAAGTCAGCTGTCAATTAACTTTGGCGCGAGCCCCTATGCGCTCATACACTTGGCCCAGCCCTTGCAACGGTTCTGTCATTAGTTAATATGATTAGCCTTTTGCTTGACTATGTTATCAAACCGCTAATAATGTGTTGCTAATGTTACACACACTGTTCCTGTTCTTTATCTCATACAGAGTCAGACAGCTGCCTTCTAACAATCAGTATCCTTACAAACGCTTTGAACAACTTTGAAAGGCATATAGTTCATCATTACATCGTAATAGACTCGCTATATTGATAAATCTACTAAATTTTTCATATCAACAGAAAATTTCCCGGGATAACCTGGCTTCTCTCTGGACTTTCCTGCTTCAGAGCACTCATGGTTAATGATATGCTAAAGCCTGTCGGCACTTTGTTGTGATTGGTTACAAGGTAGTCTGTAACGTCACAATCACCCACAATTTCAAACCATGGGTTTTTGGTTCACTGCAGTTTTAAGCATAAAATACTCAGCAATGGTGCTGACTTATGAATTTGCACATGGTTTGATTTAAAGCATATTAAAACACTACATAGACATGTAAACAACATTAAAAACTTGATTTTCACCACAGGGGGTCTTTAATAACAAATAATATTTCCTTTATTTGTTTTGTGAATAGTTCTTCACCTTATTATTTTCAGAGAAACAACAATTTATCTTTCCATAAGATATATATAATTCTTCCATAGCCACACCCAACTTAATCACTTGTATTTCATGTATCTTATGCACTTTATTCCTTTATCATTCATGGTATTCATTTAGAAGATGTGTTAGTTATTCTAGTTGATCTTCTTGTAAATAAAATTTATTTTATTACACTTTGAACGGTGGCCCAGTAGTGCTCAACACAACAAAATTTAAAAAAGCAAACATAAGTTCACAACACAATGGAATCAAACCACAAGACAATGGAAACAAGCCACAACACAATGAAATCGAGCCACAACACAACAAAATCAAGCCACAACACAACAAAATCTAGCCACAACACAACAAAATCAGGCCACAACATAAAGAAATCTAGCCGCACAACACAACAAAATCAGGCCACAACACAACAAAATCTGGCCACAACACAACAAAATCTGGCCACAACACAATGAAATCGAGCCAAAACACAACAAAATCAAGCCACAACACAACAAAATCTAGCCACAACACAACAAAATCAAGCCACAACACAACAACATCAGGCCACAACACAATGAAATTGAGTCACAACACAACAAAATCAAGCCACAACAAAATCAGACCACAACATAAAGAAATTGTGCCACAACACAACGTAATCGAGCCACAACACAACGAAATCGAGCCACAACACAACAAAATCAAGCCACAACACAAAGAAATCGAACCACAACACAACGGAATTGAGCCACACCACAAAGAAATCAAGCCACAACACAACGTAATCGAGCCACAACAACAAATCGAACTACAACACAACAGAATCGAGTCACTACACAACAAAATCAGGCCACAACACAATGGAATCAAACCACAACACAACGAAATCGTGCCACAACATAACAAAATCAGGCCACAACACAAAGAAATTGAGCCACAACACAACAAAATCAAGCCACAACACAAAGAAATCAAGCCACAACACAACTTAATCGAGCCACAACACAAACAAATCGAGCTACAACACAACAGAATTGAGCCACTACACAACAAAATCAGGCCACAACACAACGTAATCGAGCCACAACACAATGAAATCGAGCCACAACACAACAAAATCAAGCCACAACACAAAGAAATCGAACCACAACACAACGGAATTGAGCCACACCACAAAGAAATCAAGCCACAACACAACGTAATCGAGCCACAACAACAAATCGAGCTACAGCACAACAGAATCGAGCCACTACACAACAAAATCAGGCCACAACACAA
Source organism: Chanodichthys erythropterus (assembly GCF_024489055.1). Taxonomy (NCBI): domain Eukaryota; kingdom Metazoa; phylum Chordata; class Actinopteri; order Cypriniformes; family Xenocyprididae; genus Chanodichthys; species Chanodichthys erythropterus. The sequence goes on from NC_090229.1 coordinate 25,571,537, forward strand.
TGGAATCAAACCACAACACTACGAAATCGTGCCACAACACAACAAAATCAGGCCACAACACAAAGAAATTGAGCCACAACAAAATCAAGCCACAACACAAAGAAATCAATTCACAACACAACTTAATCAAGCCACAACACAAACAAATCGAGCTACAACACAACAGAATTGAGCCACTACACAAAAAAATCAGGCCACAACACAATGGAATCAAGCCACAACAAAATCGTGCCACAACACAAAGAAATTGAGCCACAACACAACAAAATTGAGCCACAACACAAAGAAATCGAACCACAACACAACGGAATGGAGCCACAACACAAAGAAATCGAGCCACAGTACAATGGAATCGTGAATTATTTGATGCGCTACCACACCGCATGATGAAGGGAACGTCTGACAATTCCACCAAGTGGTTAAAACATATAATTTGTATTCATTAAAATTACTTCATTAAAATTACTTTTTAAATGTTTTAAATTAACATTTAAAAACAGACATGTTCAAATTTCAAAGGAGAGGGGCCATCTGATGTATTCATAACCACACCTTAAGAGACGTGTGATCCAAAAATCACAGTGTCAGTGCCAATCCCTATTTTACTTGGCATCCTTGAATGGGCGAAAGTAAAATCACTGTATTTCTCAGGGGCCAAATTGCATTCTAAAATAAAATTTGTGTGGTATTTGCAGTCCTATACACTCGAGAATCCTAAAAAGAAAAAAAATTCTGGTTTACAAACTACAAAATGAATGGCTCAATGATGAAATGTCACAGACACGCCAGGCTCCACCTCACCACAGTACCCACGCACTCAATCACCAGCTTATTAATCACCGCCACCTGCACCTCATTCACTCTGCAATCACCAGCACTACAAAGCCACCACTCTCACACACACTCACTGTCCGGTCTCGTTTGCACTACGCCATGTATATGCTTACCTTAAGGACTCCCCTTCAACATACTTACCTGCTCCAGCGATCTCCTTCATCTCCTTCGTCTCCTGGTCCCTTCGTGTGCTTACCCATCTGTGTGTGTGAGTGTCTCCAACGTCTCCCTCCATCTCAGCTCAACTCCTGGATCCACAAACCACACAAGGACAGTATTACTTTATATTCATCTCTCAAGAACCTGATAACAGCCATTACCACTCTGTGTTCCACATATTGTTCCAATAAACTCACCTGGATTGCTTTTATCTCTGCCTCCGTGTCTATATCATAACAGAAGACCGGACCATAACAACTAACGGCATGAGTACAAACGATCCATTCCAGGAACTCGTGGACGTGCTGCGTCGAGCACTCACACCACAGCCCTCAACATCGTCATCCCACAACACGGCTGTCTCCGCACCCACCAGCACCACTCCTTCACCTGCATTCACCGCCAGTCCCATGGCCAAACCGGCGCCCTACTCTGGATCGGCGGAGGAATGCAGCGGATTTCTTCTCCAATGTGAGCTGGTCCTGGAGATGCAGCCGCACCGCTCTACACCACAGACAGGGATAAAATAGCTTTCATTATTTCACAACTTCAAGGGAAGTCTATGCATTGGTCAGTTTCGTTGTGGACCCAGAATGGGCCAGTAGTCCATTACTATTCGGCGTTAGTCTCCCACTTCCGGGAAGTATTCGGAAACCTCTGACTGATTCCTCGACTGGTGAGAAACTTTATAATCTAAAGCAAAGAAACCTATCTGTTAACGAATATGCCTTGCAGTTTCGAACGCTAGCCGCCACCAGCGGATGGAACGAGCAAGCCCTCATCACCACGTTCCGTCAGGGGCTGGAACCCTCCGTGCGGCTGCATCTCGCTGCATACGAGGACTCCATGGGATTAGAACGCTTCATCCAACTCGCCATCCGCGTGGGGTCCCGTATGCAGTCGTGCATTCAAGAACACCAGGGCCAGTCATCCACCACTAACCTCCTCCGTCGGTCCGAACCCGTCAGCTCCCCAGAACCAGCCAACGAACCCATGCAGATTGATCACTCTCGTCTCACCCCTAACGAAAGACAAAGAAGGCTGGCCCTGAATCTCTGTCTCTATTGCGGAACAATGGGGCATAATCTCTCCACATGCCCAATCCGTCCTCCTCGACCCGTGGTGAGTGCAATATTTCCCTCCATTCAGAAAATGAAACCACTCACTACAACTGTAACTCTTACTGCGGCTAACATCTCTGTTCCAGTGGTGGCGCTCCTTGATTCAGGGTCAGCCGGAAACTTCATCTCAGGCACCCTCTGTAGACAACTCAACCTTAAGATCTCTCCTTCACCGACGAGCTATCAAATCCACTCCATCACGGGCAAACCCCTAAGCCGCAGACACATCCGTCACTGCGTGGGCCCACTACAACTCAGCATCGGTATCCTGCACACTGAACACATCCATTTGCTGGTTCTGGAGGAATCCACCGCTGACGTGGTTCTAGGGCGCCCGTGGCTGGAACAACACAACCCCAACATCTCCTGGCGCACGGGCGAAGTCCTGAAGTGGGGCGATCACTGCTTCCCAGACTGCTTCCCAGCGCTTCCTGTTCCAAAACCTCCACTCTCCAAGTCTCTTCTCGTGAATGCCACGTCCATCGAGAGCCCTGTTGAGAAGCGCTCCGTGGATGTTCCCCCTGACTACGCCCCCTTCAGCGACGTCTTCTGCCCGCAACGCGCCTCCAAGCTTCCTCCACACCGGCCATGGGACTGCGCCATCGATCTGCTGCCGGGTGAACCAGTGCCCAGGGGACGCATATACCCCCTGTCCATACCGGAGGAGAAGGCCATGGAGGAATACATCAAGGAGGCACTCGAACAAGGTTACATCCGCCCGTCTACTTCCCCTGCTGCTTCAAGCTTCTTCTTCGTGGCAAAGAAGGACGGAGGCTTGAGGCCATGCATCGATTACCGTGCACTCAACAAGATCACCATCAAGTTCCGATACCCACTTCCCCTCGTCCCAGCGGCCCTGGAACATCTCCCGCGGTGCCACTGTGTTCACCAAGTTGGACCTCCGCAGCTCGTATAACCTCATCCGGATACGTGAGGGGGACGAGTGGAAGACCGCCTTCGTCACGCCCACTGGACACTACGAGTACCTCGTGATGCCGTATGGCCTGGTCAACGCCCCCTCCGTATTCCAGGATTTCATCCACGAGGTGCTCCGGGAGTTTCTCCATAAGTCCGTTCTGGTTTATATAGATGACATCCTCATCTACTCCCGGAGCTTGGCCGAACATCGCCACCACGTTGCGGAGGTCCTCCAGCGCTTACGGCAGTTCCATCTCTCAAGGCTGAAAAATGCTCATTCCACCAACCCTCCGTCCAGTTCCTGGGGTACGTGATTGATCACAGTGGCATCCGGATGGACGAGGGGAAGGTCTCCGCCATACAGTCCTGGCCCACTCCTACCACCATCAAAGAACTCCAAAGATTCCTAGGTTTCTCCAATTTCTATCGCCGGTTCATCAAAAACTACAGCACAATCGTCAGTCCACTCACCAACCTCCTCCGTCACCAGCCCAAGTCTCTGTCCTGGTCTCCATTAGCCACCGACGCCTTTGAGACCCTGAAGAAGGCCTTCACCACCGCTCCCCTCCTCGTCCACCCTAACCCGGACCTCCCGTTCATAGTAGAGGTGGACGCATCTACCACCGGAGTGGGAGCGGTCCTTTCACAGCAGCAGGGGACACCAAGTAGACTCCATCCATGCGCCTTCTTCTCCCGCAAGCTCAACCCGGCGGAGGTCAACTACGACATCGGTGACCGCGAACTCCTGGCCGTCAAGCTTGCCCTTGAGGAGTGGAGGCATTGGTTGGAGGGAGCTACTCACCCATTTCAAGTCCTCACTGATCACAAGAATCTCGAATATCTGAAGGCCGCAAAGAGACTCAATCCTCGCCAAGCTCGCTGGGCTATGTTCTTCTCTAGATTCAACTTCTCCATCTCCTACCGTCCTGGTTCAAAGAATACGAAGGCTGACGCCTTATCTCGCCTCTATGCTCCTGAGGAAAAGCCCGAAAAACCTGATACTATTCTGCCGGAGTCCATCTTCATGAGCCCCATCCAGTGGTCCGAAGAAACCATTCCCTCCGCCAATGCCTCCACACGCACTCCGCCGGGTTGCCCACCGGGCTTGCAGTACATCACACGGACACGTCGCACTCCACTCCTGCACAACGTTCACTCTTCACTTGGCACTGGTCACCCGGGGGTCAAGGAGACCTCTCGTTGCTCAAACAACGCTTCTGGTGGCCCAACATGGCCAACGACGTCAGGAGGTACGTGCAGGGCTGCAGGGAGTGTGCCATCTCCAAGAGCCCACGCCATCTTCCCACCGGCAAGCTCTTTCCTCTGCCCGTTCCTGAGAGACCCTGGTCACACCTGGGAGTGGACTTCGTCACCGATCTCCCCGAATCTGACGGTCACACATGCATCCTGGTGGTGGTGGACCGCTTCTCAAAGTCCTGCCGTCTGATACCCCTGGAGGGTCTACCTACCGCCATGGCCACCGCAGAACTAATGTTTAATCATGTTTTTCGCTATTATGGATTACCTGAAGACATCGTCTCCGACAGAGGACCCCAGTTTGTCTCACACGTCTGGAAAGCCTTCTTCTCCCTCCTGGGTGTGACCGTCAGCCTATCGTCTGGATACCATCCTCAGTCGAACGGGCAGACGGAACGGAAGATCCAGGAGATCGGCCGCTTCCTGCGTACCTTCTGTCACGGCCACCAGAACTCCTGGAACCAGTACCTGGGTTGGGCCGAGTACGCACAAAACTCTCTCCGCCAAGCCTCAACGGGACTAACACCCTTCCAGTGCGTACTCGGCTACCAACCCCCGATGTTCCCCTGGGACGGGGAACCCTCCAACGTTCCGGCAGTCGACTACTGGTTCCGGGAGAGCGAGAGGGTGTGGGACTCAGCTCACCACCAGCTGCAGAGGGCCCTGCGCAGACGCAAGATGGCAGCCGACCTTCGACGCTCCGAGGCTCCTGTCTACCAGCCGGGGCAGAAGGTCTGGCTGTCCACCCGGGACATCAGGATGCGTCTGCCCTGCAAAAAGCTGAGTCCCCGCTTCATTGGCCCGTTCACCATCCTTCGGCAGATCAACCCCGTCACCTATCGTCTCCAACTCCCGGCACAGTATAGTAGAATCCATCCTACATTTCACGTGTCTCTACTTAAACCTCACCACCCTTCTGTTGTTCCCTCCACAGAGCCTGACGTGGCAGCCGCCGAGCCCCCCCTTCCACTTCTCCTAGAGGACGGCACAGCCTACGTGGTCCACGAGATCTTGGATTCCCGGCGCCGTGGTGGTAAACTCGAATACCTCGTGGACTGGGAGGACTATGGTCCCGAGGAACGCTCATGGATTCCCAGGAATGATATCCTTGATCCTCTTCTGTTACAGAACTTCCATACCAACCATCCAGACAGACCTGCCCCACGACCCAGGGGAAGACCACCACGACGTCGGGGTCCGCGGCCCTCAGGAGCGGGCCGTGGGAGGGGGGTACTGTCACAGACACGCCAGGCTCCACCTCACCACAGTACCCACGCACTCAATCACCAGCTTATTAATCACCGCCACCTGCACCTCATTCACTCTGCAATCACCAGCACTACAAAGCCACCACTCTCACACACACTCACTGTCCGGTCTCGTTTGCACTACGCCATGTATATGCTTACCTTAAGGACTCCCCTTCAACATACTTACCTGCTCCAGCGATCTCCTTCATCTCCTTCGTCTCCTGGTCCCTTCGTGTGCTTACCCATCTGTGTGTGTGAGTGTCTCCAACGTCTCCCTCCATCTCAGCTCAACTCCTGGATCCACAAACCACACAAGGACAGTATTACTTTATATTCATCTCTCAAGAACCTGATAACAGCCATTACCACTCTGTGTTCCACATATTGTTCCAATAAACTCACCTGGATTGCTTTTATCTCTGCCTCCGTGTCTATATCATAACATGAAAGCATGTGCAAATAAATAAATAAATAAAATAAAAAAATCAGAGGGAAGATACTTGGCAATATGGGTCAACAATTGTATGGTGTGAGAATCATATGTTCTCCCCTCAGTTGAATGGTATTGTTCAGAGCTATATATATTTTAAGCATACAGGTCAGATGGCTAAACCTGGGAGAACATACCATTCCTAGCAGATAAGGGTTAGATTAGAAACAAAAGTTATCTGAAATGTCATCTTGGATTAAAATTTCACCACTCCTGTTGACTTGTTAGACATAAAGTCTTTCAGAAGTGTGTGTTGCTGAGTATGGGGTTCCCAAGAGAATTAAATGCCTTTTTCATCTTACTTTTGTTGCATCAGTATGAAACGTAAACTCTAGCCTGACCCAGGGCTTCTGCTTCCTCCACCACCATTGTTTCTGAAAAATAGGACAGAAGTAAAAAGTTTTATAAAGTTGAACACAAAGTAAGCTCAAGTTCAGTTTTCAGTCATGCTTTGTAATGGCAGAATGTTTTTGTTCCCAGTGTGCAAAGAAAAAAAATCAAAAGTATGTGGCCAGTTAATTACAAACTAAGAGAAAGGAAATGGACACCGAGAATGTGTACATCATTAGTTACATTCAAAAGGATATTTCCTTGGTGTGTCTGTTTATTTTGTGGGGAATGATGTTACTACTCAATTGCTTTCTATTTGAATATATTTTAAATGTAATTTATTTCTGTGATCAAAGCTGAATTTTCAACATCATTACTCCAGTCTTCAGTGTCACATGATCCTTCAGAAATCATTTTAATATGCTGATTTGCTGCTCAATAAACATTTCATATTACTATCAATGATGAAAACTTTTTTTGCTGCTTAATATTTGTGATTATATACTAACATTCAAAGTTTGGGGTAAGTATGATTTATTGGAAATAAATTAATACCAAATAATGACGTGGTTTATGTCATAACATTTGCTATGATGTTTATTTTTTTTTAAATACAATACATTTAAAAATTACAAATATTAAAAAAATAAAAAATAAAATCCATTCAGAATAACAACCATAAACATGAAAAATGTAAATACGATTAATTTTGAAATGATGTTGTTTTTAAGACCTCGGGTTTGCAGACGGCACCATATCTTCTCTCTCTCCATCACTGATTATTCCCTCCTGAAGAAAATGTCACATGGAAAGGAATTTATTCCACTGCAATATTTCTCAGGCTGGCCAACCATACTAAAGGGAAATAGAGCATCCAGAACATCAGGTTGTTTGGTTTGGCCCTTCAAATGGAGAGAGAGAGAGCAATAGAGTGAAGAGATGACAAGCGAGGAGGAGAGAAAGTATGATGGTTAAATATGGACTGTGCTGGGCTCTCTTCTGTGAAAGTGACAGGTAGAGTGAGACGTGTCCTCAACATCTCAGGCATTTTAACAGTGATAAATACCCACCACAATGGCGCATTCTGACACTTCAATAAATGGCAAAGAGCTTTAACAGCAGCTGTGAAATCGTGAACCCAGCTGAAAGCCAGGAACGCTATATGGGCAATTTGTGCCAGAGTACTGACAGCAATGCTAAGCAAATCACTGGCGCCGCCTGTTTTATTTCATTTATTTGATCCCAGCAAACAATGCTGCCCCTTTCAACTGCCCATCTCTATCCTCAGCATAAACTAAAGTGGTAAATGAAAGGATGAAGCTTTATATAGAACAGTTTTGTCGAACAGAAGAGCAAAATTATGTCAGATTGCTTTTATAACGGTGCCAGAAAAAAAAAAAAAAACTGATTATTCCAGTGCGTGATTTTGTATAAAGCTAAAAACAACTGTCAACAAACCCATAACTGAACGTAGACTACCATGAAATAAGTGTGTGGAAATAACTTTCTGGGTCTCCATAACTTAACAATATATGTAATTCAAAAGCACTTTAATGGAATTTTACTTAGAAAAAAATGTGAAGCCAATATTATGCTGGCAGGAAGAACAAGATTACTTCAAAAATGAAAATTATGTCATTAATGATTCACCCTCATGTTGTTCCAAACCCGTAAGACCTCCGTTCATCTTCGGAACACAGTTTAAGATATTTTAGATTTAGTCTGAGAGCTTTCTGTCCTTCCACTGAAAATGTATGTACAGTAGACTATCCATGTCCAGAAAGGTAATAAAAGCATCATCAAAATAGTCCATGTGACATCAGTGGGTCAGTTAGAATTTGTTGAAGCATCAAAAATACATTTTGGTCTAAAAATAACAAAAACTACGACTTTATTCAGCATTGTCTTCTCTTCCGGAATCCTTTCCATTGAATTAATTCCATTGAACTGATCTCATTGAATCCTTTCATCTGTTGGCGTTGGTAATGCACTTTTATGTCGCCGTGGTTGCTTTTGGTGATTAGGACATCCGCGACATTTTGAAGCATCGAAAATAAATTTTGGTCCAAAAATAACAAAAAATACGACTTTATTCAGCATTGTCTTCTCTTCTGGGTCTGTTGTCAATTCGCGTCCACGACTCCGCTTCTTCTTCTTCTTCCTTCCTGTTTTACGGCAGTTGGCATCCAGCTTATTGGTGCATTACCGCCCCCTTCTGCTCCGGAGTGTGGTTCACGACTCCACAGTGACGCTGCTGATGTAAGACGCTGCTGACGTGTTATCCGGTGCACCCGAGCTTCGTTTACAGTCTAAGGGAGACGCATGCTGTATTCAAGCTATTCTACATTGTTTGTATTTAGTATTGCTATATTTTTTAAAATGGTGCTGTCGCGGATGTCCTAATCGCCAAAAACAACCACAGCGACGTAAAAGTGCATTACCAACGCCGACAGATGAAGCGATTCAATGGAATCAATTCAATGGAAAGGATTCCGGAAGAGAAGACAATGCTGAATAAAGTCGTAGTTTTTGTTATTTTTAGACCAAAATGTATTTTCGATGCTTCAACAAATTCTAACTGACCCACTGATGTCACATAGACTACTTTGATGATGTTTTTATTACCTTTCTGAACATGGACAGTATACCGTACAAACATTTTCAATGGAGGGACAGAAAGCTCTCGGACCTAATCTAAAATATCTTAAACTGTGTTCCGAAGATGAACGGAGGTCTTACGGGTTTGGAACGACATGAGGGTCACTAATGACATAATTTTCATTTTTGGGTGAACTAACCCTTTAATGACAAAGATCTAGACATCTATTTTACTGTACACACATCATTTGGTAAAGTAAAAGTAGATGACTTTACTTTAATTTAATGCTTCAACCTACATTAGGACCTTAACAGCTTTGTGTTCTTCTAGCAACAAAAATGTAACTGTCACAGTTATGTACAATTCCGCTGTCTTGTTTATTTTCTTAGTCCTATAGTTTTCATTGTCTATGTTTTACCTGAGTTTTAGGCTGTCCAAAATCGCCCCCTATACCCTTAAAAGGCACTATTTGAGGGAACAGCCATTTGTAGTTGTGTCCGAAACCATAGTGGATGATATTGAGTGCACTTTTTCAATCCCACAATGCACCGTAATAAAGAGTGTACAACAGATGTACAATCAACGGCTATAGAATACCCGTAATGCACTGTGTGAGTCGTACGGCAAATAAATTCCCACGTCTTACCAGAAGATGGCGCCTGCAGCTGAATCATTCCTCCATCCATTTTCCAAACTGCTGGTCCAATGTGACTCCAGCATAAGTTCATACAGGCATAAATTCCTTCTTAATAGTTTAATTAAGGTTTATGCATAGATTGCATGACATTGTTCAAGACAAATCTTTTCATCTTACTACTAGTACTACAGTTTGCTAAGTTTTAATTGTTAAACGGCAAGCACAAACTATGCAAAAGCAGCCTTTCCAGTGCACTCAGTTTCCGAATTCGCTCACTCATCCTCATTCACTCCCTCAAGTGAAGTATATCAGTGGACTGTAATGTAAGACGAGGGGACAGTTTCGTACACAGCCCTAGGGTCGGCCTCAATCAGCTCCCTAGTTCAGTAGTCAGGGCACTGATCAGGGAGTTGACCATTTTAATGGCTGTCTCAATAACAATAACCTTCCAGGGCACTGAGACGTTCCCTCCTTAAAAATCCCCACAAAAACCAGGTAGCATCGATGCTCACTATGTTCCCTTAACAGAAGTTCTAAATCACAAAATTTAAATCACATGATCCAACTCACTACACATAACGACACGCAATAGATGTTTTTAAAAATACCAACCATTATTTTATTATATTCCAGCATAAACACACATCACTAGACATGTAATGAAAATAATCTAGCAAACATTTATCATTTATTTACAGCTGAAATGTTGCACATATATGTAATTATAATGTACTTTAAAAAACATTAAAAGTAATGGCAGAAAGATTTCAGCTCTGCTGTTGTTCATAAATACCAGAACTGATGTTGTACATTGAGGAGGTTGTCACATCGCCGGAAACAGAGTCATCATGTGTCAGCGTCCTTTACTGTCCTTACCAGTGCAAGAATTTGTGTACACGATATACTGGTTCACAAGCTTGGGAACTAATTGAGCTAGTCTTTCATTGTTGTCATGATTTCTTATTAGTCCACACCTGTTCCCTTAGTTTTAATTTAGTTAATGATCTCACTTCATGTATAAGCCTTCAGTCTTCCTCAGTTCTTTGTCTTGTGTTAACATTAATGTTAACAATATAGCCTACTGGTTCACAAGCTCAGGAGGTAGGGAGCTAATTGAGACCTTGGCTGCGTCCGAAAACTGGAAAATGCTGCCTTCTGAGGACACATTTCAAGGAAGTAAGGCATCAAGGCACGTTTGAATCCAATGTTAGCTTCACTTCCTGTCTCATGAGATACCTTCCTCAGATCGATTTTTGAAGGAAGCATAGATGTATCCTTAGTTGCCTTTGATATCACACAATCCTGTGCTTTCCATTCTGTGACAGTTGAGCTAGAAAAATAAAGATGGCATCCGAAAGTTGCGTTTGCTGCACAGTTTGTGTATAAATGTACGATTTTGACCAACATATTTCAATTTTGATATCATTTCTGTGTTATTACTACTGTAATAATTAAATGTTTGTTTAGTTCTCACCAAAGCTCGTGCTATATTGCTGTAGATCATTAAACTGTTAGGCTGCCTCAGAAGTCTGTCCAAAATCAATTTCGTGAGGTGCCTTCATGCACAAACGCTGCCGTACAAGTCATTCTCTTATAAGACAGCGAGGCAGCAAGACAGTTACCTAGGTTTTCGGACGCAGCCCAAGTGTGCCACATGAGTCCTGAAAAGTGAAGCCAAAGTGTCTCAATCAGCCCCAAGGTGGCTGGATGCAGTATAGGTCATAAACCCGGCCCTCTCCATGTAATGTAATGGGATGTGAGACAAACTAAACAATCAAATTAAACATCAATATTTTTTTTTTCTTTTTTCCAAAGATGGTTTCTGTCATTTTAGGCAGTTTTTATCACACTGATGTTAGTTCAAGTGTTTGTTCTTTAAATAAGTTTGGTTTTGTTAGTTACTTGATGCTACTGTTTGACGTCATGATTCTGTGAGAGGAATCTGTAAGCAGGTCCTTGATATCGCGGCTCCACTTCACGCTCACTACTGCACTACTGTGCAGACTCGGGTCCAAGTTGACTACTGCGCAGACACGAGACTTAAGGTGTCAGCACCATATCTGGACACTGGTGGCTCCACTTACTACAATTGAAGAGAGTGAAGGTGAGTCGTTCATCTTTTTTTTTACAGACACACCCCTTGTCTTTCATTCGCTGTCATGGTATCTTAGTTCACACCTGTTTCCTGTTTTGTTAATGATCTCCCTGTGTGTATTTAAGCCTTCAGTCTTCCTCAGTTCTTTGTCTTGTGTTAACATTACATTAAATGTGTAGTTTTCTTACTTTCTGTGTTTATTAAATATCGTCTTATTGTTCATTCTGCGTCACGCATCGTCTTTGGATTTTACTATACAAGACAGTTCAGGATTTCACTGTGACAGTAAAGTGAATAAAAGCCACCAACGTATGGGACTTTTTACAGCAGTTAACATACTTCAGCAAGACAGCCACATTTATGGATGTTAAGCGCAGTCATTCACATGTTGTGAAGGAATGTGTTCATAAAGCTAAACCTTTAAATCCCATTTTATTTTCATCATCTTCCATCTTAGAGAGGTCTTATTACTTGCATCACTAATATCCGAGTAGATTTTTCCACTCATAGCAAGCCATCAGAGCATAGAGTATAAAAACATCCACCCATCCATGTTATGTGTTTCTACTAATGAGGAAACATATGTAAATCTATTAGAAACAGCATGAGGGAACTATGATGATTTCACTCTGACAGAAGGGGAAATATATTTTGAATGGCTCATTTGAATATTAGTGATGGGAAATGCCAGAATCATGGAGTGGCTTCAAATGAATGGATTAAAATGAATGTGTTCAAGGGAAATCAAACAAAACTGGAACAAGCACAGCTGAAGTTAAGCCATATGGCACAAATGGTAAATATTTTCTTTTAATCTGTATGAAAGAGTTGTGTGCAGCAACCTACAGTTAAAATCCGGGATGTGTTTGTCATACAATGATGTAACTGTCATTAGTATGATGCAGTGTTGGTGGAGCAAACCATCTAGTCACAACTGTTTTTCCGAAACTGTAGTAACATGGTCACACCTCTGTTGTTTGAATTACATTGGTTTAGCAATATAGGCCATTTTTTAATGACATCACTCAATCACAGGTGGAAAAGTAATAACGATTATCTGATTATCTGTTGGATATCTCTGAGATCCTGATGTAACGAACATGGCACTTAATGACTACTTTACTGTTTATGTTCCATGTCATTTGGCTTTATTTGATGTTTGATTCATTGATTCATTTGATTCACTACATAGGGTTAAAATTAGGGTTTGGTTTAGTTTAGGGTTAGTTGCATGTAATTATGCATGTAATTTATAGCTATTACTATAGTAAATACATGTAACATATGTAACAATGACACTGTAAAATAAAGTGTTTTGCAATTCAGCATGAACACAAGAAGTACATATACCCAAAACATTTCTTTACAGTGAAAGTCAAAATCCAAAACATGAAACAAAGTATAAACAAATCCAAAACAAGAAACAACCAAGAACAATGAACAGACCTGGAGCATGGCAACATGGAACCACAATTTCAATACATGACAACTAGACAAGGCAAACATGAGGGCTTAAATACATGATACAGGGGAGCACATGACTATCACAAAAAAAAAAAAAAAAAAAAAAAATGAACAAACAGAACAAATGAAACAAGAACCAGTCAGAAAATGACACATGAAACATATGAACCAATGAAAACAAGACACATGTACTAAGGAAGCACAAGACAGGATCACATGAGGGGAACAGTGGGGAAAAATTTCAAAATAAAAGACAAGAAAAGTTAAACATGAAACCAAACCAAACACAGAAGTGACAGAAATATCTTGTAAAATGTTTGGTCAGTACCGCCGCCTCCTATAATCATATACGTGATTGCAAATTGGAAAGCGAAAGTAAAAAGCGAGCGCACATTTAAAATTGATTTTAAAGGGTTAGTTCACCCAAAAATGAATCTTCGGAACACAAATTAAGATTTTTTTACTTGAAATCCGTGAGGCCTCCATAGGAAGCAATTTCACTTCCTCTCTGAAGATGCATAAAGGTACTAAAAAGATATTTAAATCGGTTCATGTGAGTACAGTGATTCAATATTAATATTATAAAGCAATAAGAATATTTTTGGAGCGCCAAAAAAAACAAAATAACGACTTATTTAGTGATGGCCGATTTCAAAACAATGCTTCAGGAAGCATCAGAGCACAGCGAATCAGTGTGTCAAATCTGCTGTTCGGAGCGCCAAAGTCATGTGATTTCAGCCGTTGGCAGTTTGAAAAGCGATCCGAATCATGATTCGACACACTGATTCACTTGTGCTCCGATGCTTTTCATGAAGCAGTGTTTTGAAATCGGCCATCACTAAATAAGTCATTATTTTGTTATTTTTGGCGCTCCAAAATATTAATATTGAACCACTGTACTCACATGAACCGATTTAAATATGTTTTTAATACCTTTATGGATCTTGAGAGAGGAAATGACATTGCTTCCTATGGAGGCCTCACTGAGCCATCGGATTTTAACTAAAATATCTTAATTTGTGTTCTGAAGATGAACGAAGGTCTTACGTGTGTGGAATGGCATGAGGGTAAGTAATAAATGACAGAATTTTCATTTTTGGGTGAACTAACCCTTTAATACCCTGCATATTGATCATTATCTGGTTAAACTCTGCCTGTTTAAAGGGTAAGTTCACCCCAAAATGAAAATTCTGTTATTAATTACTCACCCTCATGTCCTTTCACACCTGTAAGACCTTTGCTTAACTTTAGAACACAAATTAAGATATTTTTGATAAAATCCGATAGCTCAGTGACGCCTGCATTGCCAGCAAGACAATTAACACATATTTAAAACAGTTCATGTGACTACAGTGGTTCAACCTTAATGTTATGAAGTGATGAAAATACTTTTTGTGCCCCAAAAAAACAAAATAACAACTTTATGACAATATCTAGTGATGGCGATTTCAAAACACTGCTTCATGAAGCTTTGAAGCTTAATGAATCTTTTGTTTCGAATCAGTGGTTCAGAGCACATATCAAACTCCCACAGTCATGCCCCCCAGTGGTGAATCATTGAAATTTACTGAAATCACGTGACTTTGGCGCTCCGAACCAATGATTCGAAACAAAAGATTTGTTTAATTTATTGAAATATGTAAATTCTATATCAACTTGTTTGTTTAACTTGCTGTGCTTACATATAGTCTGATCTCATTAGTGTGATTATGATTATGACGTGTAGTGTGTGATGATTTGTACCGTTATTATATGAACAGAAAATATGTACATTTGCATAATGTTCTAATTTTGTCATATTTATTACGTCAGTTACTGCATGGATATTATGAATGTAAATTGTATTAACACAGATATAATGACTACTAATAAAGGTTTATGCTAAACATTTTCTGAATAAATAAACAAACAAACAAACAACAACAACAACAACAACAAAAAATGTCACAGTAATCCCTGCTCTCCTCTATGCTGTGATGGTGTTCATCTTCTGCAGTTGCAAATTAGCATCAGTCACTGTTTCTACTCATCTGCTTTAAGAGTCAACACAAACAGAATAATTTATCCCATGACAGACCAGACCTCATCCTTCTTAGTCATCTTCTGGTTTGTTTGCAATTTGTATGTTGAAACAACTGCTCCCAGCCACGTTGCATTACCCCACAAGAGACCCAGCCCTGTCTAAGACAACAAGCAACTTAGTCTTGAGAATGAATAATCTGACATGCAAATGTGGGTAGGCTACTATAGCTGACAGTTGTTTGCAAGCACTTTGTAGTCAAGGGAGGAAGTTAATGAAGTGTAGAAGTAGCTAAGACCACTTAAAACTGCATATTAAGAACTATGTAACAGAAACAATGTTTGCAGACAGACAGATGATTAACCCATTTAAAGGTGCAGTAAGCAATTTCTGAGAAACGCTGCTGAAAGTGGATTGGACAGAGCAACACATCACACTTTCAGCCAATCAGCAGTAGGGGGCGCTTACACACACGATGGGGGAGGAGAGAGATCGAGCAAGAGAGAGATTTGAAGAAAAACTGTAGAAAGCAGGCACATGCACAGGTAGGGCTCAACTTGCCCTTTTTGTCCTTACACTCCGAAGTGCCCTTTTTATGGAGGTGTTTTATTTTATTTATTTTCTTCAATAAATCAATGCTATTGGTCACCCTTTACGTCTGTCTGTCTGATTTGCAAATATATTTAGCCTAATAAAGGATAAATTAAAAAGAGCTTGTGACAAAATAGTTTTGGTTCCACTCAAACTGTCAGTCAAACCTCTTAACTCCGCCCCCAGCAGAGCAGCTGAACGTCTTGCAACGGTAAATAAATATCTTGTTGTTTGAGTAAGTGTTTCATATTTTATGCATTTGAGGCCAGAGATCGGCGGCGGAGAGAGAGGGAGGGGGCTAGCATTTGCCATCTAAGTTAGTCATAGCCAATAGCCAACAAATAGCCTTAAATAGCCTGTGCATACAGCAGTACTACACCTTTTATAAATTGAGATTTTGGCCAAACAACGGAAAAACTGAGCGCTCATAACCTAATGATGACGTAGCCTAATGTGATACCGACGTTTTAATGACGGACAAATTGTATATGCACATATTCGCTGGTCAAAAACCCGGCGTAACTTCATTTGACTTTTAACACAAAGCGACTGAGTGATCCTCGTCAGCTAGGTAAAATATATTTCTAAATTTCTTCTTTGATTTGTGATGGCTGTCTGCTGATACACTTAATTCATTATAATTTAACGTAATCATATTATAACTTAGCCTATATGGTCACACAGTAGGCCTATGGTTAATGTTTACGATGTTAATATGCATGTATTTGCTCGCTAGATATTGTTTTTAATCTAGTATTGTATACTCCCCGCTCGTCTTCACATGTATAAACATAGTAAAACATTACAGAATCATCAGGTCACTGTGCTTCTTTATATTTTAACATGCAGAATGTAATGTGTGTGTATTAATGAGAGGGACATCCCAGTGGATCACAGTGAAGTCATAAACATCTTCAAGCACATGGCTCACAGAAGATTCCTGTTGTAATTAGTTTTAAAGAAGCCCTGAAACCCTGTATATCTATATATTGCAACCTGGTCTCATGGGAGAGACGTACCCGTGGGCTTGTTTTCACAAGACACAAAATTACGTACCGGTGCGTACGTCTGGCTGCTTTTTCCGACAGAAACGAACGCTACAGGGCGGTAAAACGTCAATGAGTGCTTTGGCTCGTTTTCACAGACGGTTTCGATGACGGCCGGGGTCGGATTATGGATTCGTAAAGCCTCGTTTTGACATCTCCTCGCGCAATATCATGTCACGACTTCAAAACGCTTCTTACCGGAGTGCCCGATTTGTAAACGAACGTACTTTGGACTTTCCGGCTCTACGCGTTTCGCTTTTTTTGGCCGCAACCAAGCTTGCTCGTTAGCTCGGCCGATACGGAGTTGGACTTATGACGAGGAGTCGACTACACCCCCCCACCCCGCCTGGGTACGAATCCCATGAAAGGCGACTGACTGGGGCAAAAAAAAGAAAAAGAGATCGATCTAAACCAGAAAATCGGTACACGATCGCGGACGCTTCTTACGTCACGTTTGCTTTTGTTAATGCCATTGGGTAGGTTTAGGCGTAGCGTCAGTGGGACGTTATTTTAAAATGAAACGGAGCGCAAATGTCAAATCAAGAACCGCGGCGATTCGTCTAAAAAGCAACATCATAAAAACGTACCGCATTCACCCTATTATCTGCTCCGGCAAAAAAAGGAACACGCTTTTAGCGCCGCTCAGTGGACATTTCGCAGCGAAACTGCAGCGCTATGTACTCACAGGTACGTTTTCGCCATGAGACCAGGTTGATATATTATCTATATAACTGTCATTAATAGTGAATAAATATAAAGCTTTTTGAAACTATTGTTTTGTGTTATTTATTTGGAGGGGGGGTGTTCAGCACATGCCCCTTAAAAGGTCTTTGCATGGCCCTGGTAGAAAGAGAGATGGCTGAGAGACATTACAAAAGAAAAGGTCAGATGAATATCATTAGAAAAAGAATGGTTATGATCACGCTTTAGTACCCGTTAATATTAGAAAAGCCTTCCAGTGCTGGAGAGACATAAGTGGGAAGTCCTGAAAATGGACACCGAATTTCTGCTCCATACGTTTTTGCTATGTTTCACAGAACCATGATATGCTGTTGTTGTAATGTTAGTAACAGGACAGTTTTGAGTGTCATCAAAGCAATATTTTTCTTCTGTTTAGCAATGATAAAGAGACATCCACTCTTGCATTGCGTGCTTATGCACTTTGAGGGCATAGCAATGAAGGGCATAAGGCATAGGAGACTTGTTACTTGTGTTAATTAATGTGCATTGTCCTCTTTTAAAAAGCAAAAAAAACAAAACAAATGAAGGTGTTTTTGTTTGAGTTGATTTCAAATAGCAACAGTAGTTTTAAGAAATCGCTTACTGCACCTTTTACTAAATATGGATCAATCAAGAGTTAAAATAAATTTTGTAGTTGTATTTGTTAACATTAGTTAAAGGATTATCATTCTGAAATGAAAATTAGCCCAACCTTTACTCACCCTCAAGCCATCTAGGTGTCTATGGCTTTCTTGTTTCTGATGAAGACATTCTAAGAAATATTAATAAATATCCTGACGCATCCGAGCTTTACAATGGCAGTGAACAGGAGTCACGAATATGAGCTGAAGAAAGTGCTTCCATCCACATCCATCCATCATAAATATGTGCTCCACATGGCTCCGGGGGGTTAAAAAAAGGCCTTCTGAAGCGATGCGTTTGTGTGAAAACATATCCATATTTAAAAGTCAAATATCGAGCTTCCGCCAGACCGCCTTCCGTATTTAATGTACGTAGAAAGTGTAAACTTCTTGCAGTTCACAAAGCTTACGTTACGTTATGCGCCTTCCCTATTCAACTTACGGAAAAAGCGTAATTGGCGCGATGCCAGTTTACACTTTCTTCATAACTTGTATACAAAAGGCAATCTGGTGGAAGCTCAATTTATGACTTCATAACTTGTTAAATATGGATATTTACTTTACACAAATGCATCGTTTCACTTCAGAAGGCCTTTATTAACACTGTGTGGAGCACATGTCTATGATGGACGGATGTGGATGGAAGCACTTTCTTCTGCTCATACTCATTGAACCCTATCACTGCAATTATAAAGCTCGGATGTGTCAGGATATTTATTAATATTTCTGCAATTATGTTCATCAGAAAGAAGAAAGTCATATACACTTGAGGGTGAGCAAAGGTTTGGCTAATTTCCATTTCAAAGTGAACTAATCTTTTAATGCAATGTGAACTAGCATGAACAAACAATGAACTGCTGTATTTTTATTAACTAACATTAAAATATTAATAAATACTGTAACAAATGTATTGCACATCGTTAGTTCATGGTAGTTAATACATTAACTAACATTAACAAATGAACCTTATTGTAAAGTGTTACCAATATTTGTATATATTTTTTTAAATTGTCATTAATGTAAAATACTAAATCAAATATGCCATTTAAAACTTAGTTTTGATATTTTAATTAATAACTGAATAACAAATGACAGACAAAGCAGAGTCCCAGTAAAAGAGATTCATCTGAAAGGTAAATGTAAATATTACTTATATACATATTATGTGGCTATGTTTTAATTAAAGGTATGTCATAACAGCAACACTGTGAATTTAAATGGAATGATTTCACTCAATTACCCTATATGTTTTGATGAATATCGAAGATGAAGTCTGAAATGTACATCTCGTTGAATTACTACATAAATACATAAATATGTATTAAAATTATGCTATATAGTCTTTAATATTCTTTAAAATATCAAGCAAAGATAGCTGCCGTACAGACTTTTTTTATTTCTTTTTTAAACAAAGGTTAATCAAGTGTATAACAACTTTAATTTAAACCTGCCTCTGCTGAGTTGTCCGGTATTAAAGCACATTACCTCGAGTTACCCCCCATTACCCTGGCATATTTATTTCAAGATGTGTATTTAAAGGTGTGTGCTGCTCATCCTGGTCGACTCCCCACACAGACAGAGGGAAGATTTCCTTAGTGGTGTACCTTAGAGAAATGTCTAATTACACTGTTCAAAGGGTCGTCTTTGATTCCCAAGCGCTGAAAACCCTTAGGGGTTTCTAAGCCTTTCTTATGTAAAGTTGTGATGAAATAATGAAGGCTGGTAAACTGGTGGATTTCTCAGTGTGGGTATTGCAGTGTTTTAATCCAGCTAAGGAACTGGAGCTTTATTGTGATTTTTTTTCTGAATACTTACCATTTTATCACATATCCACACAATGGATTTGATTTCAAAGACTTCCAAGCATCATATTGGCACAAGGTTGCATAAGCATTGCCCTTTATTCAAGTAAAGCCAATTCAAGCATTTATTTCCCTAACATGTATATAATCTGAATGTGTTCTTCCTGCATGTAGCATTGAATATGCAGAACTGTAACAGAACAAAAAGCACAATAATGACTCATTCTTACAGTCTGAAATGAAGATGTAAATTATAAGCTTTTCAAAGAAACCAAGTGCAAAACTTCACTGTTTCATACACATAGCAACCAATTACTCACAAACTACTGCGACTACATAAACTGAAATGGTTTAAGATAAACAAGCACAAAAATATTTTTTTTATTGCAATACACATTTAAAGTATGAGCTGATTTATTAATAATAAATACTACAGCACTTCCCAGCATGCTTTGCCCATGGCACTCGATAGGGAGAGTAAATGCTAAAATTAGTGTTTTATAATGTTTGTTTTTATAATGTTTGTTGAAATGGTTGAAGGTCAAAATTTGTTTTAGTGCAGCTTCAAAGGGCTTTAAACGATAACAGACGAGGAATAAGGGTCTTGTTTAGCAAAACGATTGGTCATTTTCAAAAAAATACAACTGTATATGCTTTATAAACACAAATGAGCACCTTGCAAGTGCTTCCGCTTTCCGTATTCTTCAAAAAGCTTACGCTGTATGTCCTACACCTTTCCTATTCTACTTATGGAAAAAAAACGGAACTGGCGCCGAGTTCACACTGAAACTGTAATTTTGACCTTCAACCATTTGGGGCCAATTGAAGTCCACTATAAGGAGAATAATCCAGGACGTTTGATGTTTTCATCAAAAACCTTCATTTCTTTTCGACTGAAGAAAGAAAGACATGAACATCTTGGATGACATTGGAGTGAGTAAATTATCAGGAACATTTTACTTGAAAGTGAACTAATTCTTTAATGTCAAGTCGTTGTTATGCTAATTTACAAGAGTTTCTGTTAATATGTTTTTTGGAGAGTTACCAACATGGTGACAAGTGGTGCATGTGGCTTGGTTTGAGAACAAGTATGTTAAATGTTTTATTTTGCTGTATTCATTCAGCTAGTGCTATACCATGCTATTGCTAATGTTAGCAAGCAAGTTAGCATTTTCTGTTTCTGTTATACTTAGCATCTAGTTATAGCCAAGTTTCCACTAATAAAAATGTTTTTATGCTGAGATTACATGATAATTTTAAGTTAATGTATGAATTTGTTTAATTTAAACAAATATTTCAATTTAAGAACAATTAAAATCTTTGGGTACAAAATAAAAATCTGCCAGTTCTGCTTACTTAAACTTTGAATTTCTTATCTTAAAAATTTTGATGTAATCAATTGTCTCAATTTTTTATTTTTATTTTTGCCAACTTATTCAGGTTTACAGTGCAAAGACTGTGTTAATATTTGACATATTTAAAGTCAAAATAAAAGCCCAAAATATTTTTTAATAGACAAAATAAAGACTATCTGTAAATTAATGATAAATTAATACATATTTCAAAATGTAAACATTTATACTAAACATAACCTAAATACATTTAATTCATTATTTATTATTAAAATAATAAAATGCAACATAAAATACCAATACCTCATGTGGTATTTGGAGTCTTTGTTTTGTGGCATTAATGTCAGGTTAAATTTATTTGTACATGGCTTTTCACAATATTGTTTCAAAGCAGCTTTACAGAAAATCACAATTTTAATGTTCATAATATCTTCATGCCTTATAGTTGCATTTGGCAGATTAGAGCTGAGCGATAATATAGTTTACATTTTGTGATGCTAAGAGCAATTTCAGTAGTTGAGATATGCTATATATCACCCTATGTAAGTATACTAAAGCTGGACATACTTATATATTCAACTTTATATAAAGAGCTGGGTGATAATATTGTTACATTTCACAACTAAATAAAAAATAAGGCAGGCGAGATTTGCTATATATAGTATATATCATTCTAAATTCTTAAATATTAACAATTAAATTACAATGTCATTTTAAAGACAATTAACTATGACAACTCTGGAAAAAAGACAGTATTTTTGACTGCCTCAACTACTGTATATAATGTAAGGAAGATCTCCTAAATAGTTAAGATCATCACAATTTACACTGTATTTCTTTTATTGCATTTTTTTTTTTTTTTTTTTCATAAATGTGTTTTCCCCTACTGGCAAAAATTTACATTTCTCCTAACCTTTCAGTAGCTTAACCTTTAAGGCATTTTCACACCTTGAGTACTGTACATTTGAACCCTCCTTCAAATATGCTCGCTCACGCTCTGAACACATTTTGCTTGTGAACCTACCTATTACTCTGACATTTCAGCCCTGGCATGCTTGGCATTTACCAAAGTAGGTTCAGATGTAATGCAGTGAGAGTGTACGGTATCTAAAAGATGAAAGACAGAGAGATTTTGGCTCAAAGGAGACAGTGAGTCAAAGGCTGCTGACATACAGACTTCATTTGGCCTCAGTGTGTTTATCAAATGAACGCCATCTGTATGTGAGAAATTATTAGGCTGCAGCACACCAGCAGTCAGTACGGGTCAGCTGAGGTAGTGAAGTGTGAGCGTTGTGACAAGGCACCATACAATTAGGTTCAAGAGTACAACAGCAGGGCAAGTTAGCTTTGTCAGAAACATCAGCGATATGATGGCTCAATGCAGATTCACAGAAGGTTATTATTCTGTTATTTCTTTGGAGGACAAATATACAATCATTCATATTAACCCAAATTAAAGGGTAGGCCTATTAAAGGTGCAGTATTTCTGAGAAACGCTGTTGAAAGTGGATCGGACCGAGCACCACAACATACTTGTAGCCAATTAGCAGTGGGGGGCAGATACAATCATGATGGGGAAAAGAGAGTGAACAAGAAGGAGGTTTGACGACTGTAGAAAGAGAGATGGCTGAGAGACAATACAAAAAAAGAAAAGGTCAGAGGAATATCACTGGAAAAAGAAGGGTGCAGACAAGAGCTTTAGGACCTATTAATATTAGAAAAGCTTTCCAACGCTGAAAGAGACCCAAAGTGGGAAGACCTAAAAAAAGACGCAGAGGTTGCTTTGCTTCTGCTCCATATGTGAGTTTCATTGGTTTTGCTAGCTTTCACAGAACCAAGATATGCTCTTGTTGTAATGTTAGCTATAGTAACAGGACATTTTTGAGTGTCATTGTTTGTCTGAAGCTGGTGTGCTGTTGGGGACTAACAACAAACTCCTGCTTGTATATACTCTTGTGTACTGTATGTTCACTTTTTGGACTTCCTTGACATTTGCTTTATTTTTCACAAAGCATTATTTTGCTTTGCTTCATCTATGACAGAGAAACATCCATTGCGTGCTCGTGCATTTTGGGGGTGGAGCAATGAAGGGAGGGGTGTGTTTGTTTGGGTTGATTTCAAATATCGACAATTCTCAGAAATTGCTTACTGCACCTTTAATACAGAGTCAGCTTTCCTATATTGCTGTAGCAGTGTTTTGCTCTTCCCTGCTTCGAGATGCTATAGCATTTATCTAGATATAGGAGCAAAGGTGAGTTTGACGCTGATGATAGGCAATCAAATATTTCCCAAATGTGCTTATTGGGTTTATTTATTTATTTATTCATTTATTTATTTATTTTTTCTTAACTAAAAGCAGCATTTCAGAAAGTAAAATTAATTGTTTCTCCTACTTGCGAACTATACAATGGCATTTTTAACATGGCTGACAAATGGTAAAAGAAAACCGGCTGGCCAATGTTTAAAAAATAAAATTTATTTTTTTTATTATTTCTGAATTCGCTTCTAATTGTCTAACTACGTACTTGGCATGATACATTTTTACCTCACAAATAAAATGTTATGATTTTTTTATGAACAAGCATGTGGCGGTTCGACTCCATTGCATTAGTAAACTCTGCACCCTCTGACTAAGAATCAGAAACTGATGAATTTGTGATCGTGGAAGTACTTAATCGGCCGATGTATCTTCCTGTGCAATATCGGGTCCATAATGAATGAATAAATCGATAGTATGGGATATCCAGAATAATAAAATATCTAAATTAATACATGACCAATGATTAATTCCTAAATAGAAACACAACCTAAAATAATCATTTGAAATTGGAGTCAGATTAAGTGGGCATCTAAACTAAAATATTAACTAAATTCTAAAACTTAAAGGTACCCTAGGATTAAAAATTGAATTTATATTGGCATAGTTGAATAACAAGAGTTCAGTACATGGAAATGACATACAGTGAGTCTCAAACTCCATTGTGTCCTCCTTCTTATATAAATCTCATTCGTTTAAAAGACCTCAGAAGAACAGGCGAATCTCAACATAACACCGACTGTTACGTAACAGTCGGGATCATTAATATGTACTCCCCCAATATTTGCATATGCCAGCCCATGATTGAGGCATTAGACAAGGGCAGCCAGTATTAACGTCTGGATCTGTGCACAGCTGAATCGTCAGACTAGGTAAGCAAGCAAAAACAATAGCGAAAAATGGCAGATGGAGCAATAATAACTGACATGATCCATGATAACATGATATATTTGTAAATTGTCTTTCTAATTTTTTGTTACCATGTTGCTAATGTACTGTTAAATGTGGTTAAAGTTACCATCGTTTCTTACTGTATTCATGGAGACAAGACTGTCGTTATTTTCATTATTAAACACTTGAAGTCTGTATAATTCATAAACACAACTTCATTCTTTATAAATCTCTCCAACAGTGTGTAATGTTAGCTTTAACCATAGAGCAAAACCTCAAACTCATTCAAAATCAAAAGTAAACATCCAAATAAATACAATACTCACATAATCCGACGCATGTATGCAGTATGCATGACAAACACTTTGTAAAGATCCATTTTGAGGGTTATATTAGCTGTTTAAACTTTGTTTATTCACTGTTTAAGGTAAGCGCGAGCTCCAGAGTTGGAGAGCGTGAGCATTTAAAGGGGCCGCAGCCTGAATCGGCGCATTTCTAATTATACCCCAAAATAGGCAGCTAAAAAAATTAATTTAAAAAAATCTATGGGGTATTTTGAGCTGAAACTTCACAGACACATTCAGGGGACACCTTAGACTTATATTACATTTTGTAAAAAAACATTCAATGGCACCTTTAAGTGAACTTCACAGGGGCGCTGAAAAGACATCTTCGCCCAGGCTGTCAGTATCCATTTTTTGGCCAACAGATGGGTAGTCCTTACAGTATAATACCAATATTAATAATAATACATTTCTATTTGTAAATTTTAAATGTGCTAATTAAATAATTTATTGTTTTAATGTTACATTTAACTACTTTATTAAACATTAATTAAATGTGTTTAATTAAAATTTAAATTGCCAATATGAAAAATAATTTAATTAATTTGTTTTTTATATTTTTGTTCTTTAATTAATTAATTGATCATGAATTCATTTATATTACAAGTATCACTCCCTATTTAAAATAATTAAAAGTAAATAAATGAATAAAATAAAACATAACCCTTGAATCAAAGCGGCATACCCAAAATGTTGTCATCGATTTAGAAATGCATTAAGAAAATATTTCCCTTCAGCAGAATTTAAGAGACCTGAACAGGCTCAATCTATTATTATAATTATTTCCAGTTGGTTTTAGCCACTCAGGCATGTAGTGTTTATCTGACATCTGCCAAACCCCGATTTGTCCATCAGACTGCCATATGGTAAAACATAAATCATCACTCCAGAGAGTGTATTTTTCCTGGACCAGCGCAGTGGCAGTTAGCTTCAAACCACTCCAGTAGACACTTGATTTTCACATGGTGATTTTAAGCTTGTGTGCAACCACATGACAAAGAAAACTCCTTCATTATGCTTCTGACTATAAGGAAGCATGTTTCCACCACAGAAAAAAAAAAAAAAAGAATTAAAAAAATTTAATTGCAACATTTTATCTCACAATTCTGACTTTTTGAATTCAGAATTGCGAGTTACAAAATTGGAATTGCAAGAAATAAAATCAGAATTTTGAGATAAAAAGTTACAATTGCATTTTTATTTCTTTATTCTGTTGCAGAGCTTCCATAAACATAATGGGTCTCGTTCATGAAACACTAGCAGAACGAATTTTTGTGTAAATTGTGTGTAAAGTTGTTCTGGCGTAAATTTTCGCATTCATTAAAATGTTCGTATTTTCCAAATGTTAGTTGGTACGAAAGAAATCTACACCTGCTCCCAGCCACGCGTAAATAGTGCGTTTAACATCCAAACGTTTTGCTCATTAATAAGGCTGCATTTTAATTCATTAAATCGGGTACATATTTACACAGCATTTTGAAAAAATATTATATATAGTAATTACATATGTTTTTTTCTTTTTACTTTTATTGTGAGAGCCAGTATCTGCAAACGGAGCACTTTAATCAAATAATTAACTGATTTCAATAGGGCTGGGCAAACTAATGGCCCCTTAATTGTTATGGAAATTGTTTCCTATAAAATGGCCAAAATCCTTCGTTTGGTGTCATAATATGATGCACATATATAGTTGTCAGTCAGATTTAATGGGTGGGATTTATGGTAAGTGAGAACGAGCGTGCACGCGCGTCCCATTTACGACTGATTGGAATTTATTAACACACACACACATTTCACTATCACTTCTGACATTTACGAAGTATTTGTGAATCAGGAGAAGAGTTTTCGGGAAGGTCTCTTTACGCGCAAATCACTCACATATTTACTCGTATATTTACGAATGTTTCATGAATCAGACCCAATGCACTTTTATACCTGTTTCTAAAGACTGCAGAATTTTATCTTAAAGGGGTTATATAATGCCACTTTTACAAGATGTAAAATAAGTCTCTGATATATGTGTATGTGGAGTTTTCGCTCAAAATACCCCACAGATAATTTTTTATAGCTTGTTAAATTAGTTAAACTTTTTGAGGATGAGCAAAAACACTGTTTTTGTGTGTGTTCCTTTAAATGCAAATGAGCTGCTGCTCCCAAGAAGAGGGCGGAGTTTCAAGAACTCCTGTTAGCAGCTCCGATTACCTCACGCAGACTCACTTAAAACGTTAGAAACTGTTCACCCTTGTAGTCATTATGCCTGATTCCACAATGCAATGTGTACCTTCAATTTCAATTGTGATTAAGTACATTTTTATTTTATTATATAACTTAACTCACTATTTTTGAGCTAGTTTTGAACATTTTTACACTAAAAATGCAAAATAACTGATGTTCTGAGATGATAACTGGATGGTACTCTGTCACTTCACTAACAATTTCATATGTATCTATATGATTTTTTTGTCAGATAATTGAGAACAGATTTCTTCACATGAACCTCCACACCATCTCTTTTGTTAATGTGAAGGTAGCAGTGCATTGATGGGGTAATGGAGAGGGTTCCCAATTACAGTGCAGCTGAGTTAGCACAATGCTACCACATCAGGTATCAAAAGCCCAGAGAATTAGGGCTGGCTGCATGCCGCCGCTGCTGTGCATTGTGGGTAGCGCTACTCATGCTGTGACTAGGCAATTCTCACGATGCACCTGCCAGTCTGTTTGCAGAAATCTCTTATGTTTTGGCATAATTATTATTTATCTCTCTTTTACAACTCCAAAATGCATCATATATATGTATGAAGGCACTTCACAGACAGAGATGACTTATTTTTGGCTTGTTTTTATAGAGCCGTGTCTGAGATGAGGGAGTCAGGGAGAGAGAAAGATCATTATTTTCACACCAGAGAAAGTGCACAAAGAAAGGAACACCCGTCCCCAGGCCCATCATCAATTCCCCTGCCCAGGTAATTCAATGCAATCTATTGTTAATTCACACCGAAGGAGACTTCTGATTAACAGAGTCCTTGTGGACCACCAAGCTCCTCACCACACTCATGCAGCTCCCTTTAATTAGGACACAACAGTCAGCAATACATTTCTCAGAATTTCATTAGTATTCAAGTGGCCTTGATACCCCATCCCTATTTTGGTCCCAAAGGACAACCAAGCAGCGCTGCAATCAATTGTGTCAAAGAGGGAGAGGGACTACATTCTCCCACATGGGGCCAAATGCTGCCTCCAAATATGGCTTGTGGATATAGTTTCTGGACAGGGTTTCAACTCTGTGTCTATGACACCTGATTACATAGGTATTTAGTCATAATTTATTGAGTTTAGTAATGGGAGAAGACACCCGCTTGAGAACAATGTGCATTTACTTGTTAACAGTATATTTAAATTTCAAATTCAAATATATTTATGTTTAGCATGTGCAGGATGACGATGCATCAGCCAATGTGTTACTAAGGGAAATAAATTTGCTAATTTAGTTGTTAGTAGAACAAAATTAAAAATTATTTTTAAAGCAGCAATCTTACCTTACTACTGTCTAAAATTGAATGCTTGACTCTCACTGCACGTTCATGCAGACAGTGTTCGAGACTCTATAAAGTTGTTATGTGAATGGGATATTTTGAGACTCAATGTAGTTGTCAATTGCAAAAATTGGCAATGTGAACGTGGCCAATAATCGATGTCTTTGCCGCTGACCTTCGATAATTCAATTCAACCATACCAATAATGGCGATAAACATCATATTTGTGCTTTATTTATTGTGTTGTTTCTATCGCTGAGTGTTGAACTTTCTTCTCCTGCGTCCTATTCTTCTGCAGTCCAGAATATCAGCACAGCTGAAAGGTTTGTGTGAGCTGTGCCCTCTACTGTACAGGTGTGAATTTGCATTTTCTTCAGCCTGAGGTTTATTCATTTCACTTTTGAAGTGAAAGGGCTTTTAAATTTGCCAATATGTTTTAACAAAACAAAAAACAAAAAAACAAGCAAGCCCTGCAGCTCAGGTAGGAAAAAGTAATGCAAAAGTAATGTAATGTAACACAATAAGTAACTAAGTAACATTACTTTTTAGGGAATAACGCAATATTGTAACGCATTACTTTTTAAAAGTAACTTACCCCAACACTTTGATTCTTATTTATACATTTTTAAGTGTCATTGATCTAAAATACTCAATCAAATATTTTATTTGAATTGTGTTTTTTAGTTGAATAATTTAATAACCAATGACAGGCAAAGAATAATCCCAGTAAAAGAGATTCATATGAAAGGTAAATATATTTAATGATGAATATACAGGCATATGAATATTTACAAATGTAATTTTCCATATTTTAAATGAAAAATATGTCATAATGGCAACATTATGAATTAATTTTTAATGATTTCACTCAATTAGCCTACAGATTTGAAAGGGTTAGTTCACCCAAAAATTTAATTTCTATTGTTAAGTACTCACCCTCATGTTGTTCCACACCCTTAAGACCTTCATTCATCTTCGGAGCACAAATTAAGATATTTTTGATAAATTTTGAGAGGTTTCTGAACCACACATAGGCATCAACGTCATTGCAGCTTTCAAGGCCCAGAAAGATAAAGACATCGTTAAAATAGTCCACTTGACTAAAGTGGTTCAACCTTAATGTTATGAAGCGTCGAAAACACTTTTTGTGCGCAAAAACAAAACCAAAATAATGACTTTATTCAAGCTCTGCATTGTATTTACTATGTCAACATTGTTGAATAAAGTTGTTATTTTTGTTGTTGTTTTTGCGCACAAAAAGTATTCTCATCACTTCATAACATTAAGGTTGAACCACTAGTCAAGTGGACTTTTTTTTGACTAAATCTCAGAAATGTTGATATAATAAATGGCAAAATTAGCCATTCATCAAGTGTTGAGATAAGATTTTGTGTATGATCAAGAGAAAAAATTAAAGGTGCCCTAGATTCAAAAATTGAATTTATCTTGGCATAGTTAAATAACAAGAGTTCAGTACATGGAAATGACATACAGTGAGTCTCAAACTCCATTGTTTCCTCCTGCTTATATAAATCTCATTTGTTTAAAAGACCTCTGAAGAACAGGCGAATCTCAACATAACACCGACTGTTACGTAACAGTCGGGGTGTACGCCCCCAATATTTGCATATGCCAGCCCATGTTCCCAACATTATGAAAGGCATTACACAAGGGCAGCCAGTATTAACGTCTGGATCTGTGCACAGCTGAATCATCAGACTAGGTAAGCAAGCAAGAACAATTGCGAAAAAAATGGCAGATGGAGTGATAATAACTGACATGATCCATGATATCATGATATTTTTAGTGATATTTGTAAATTGTCTTTCTAAATGTTTTTCGTTAGCATGTTGCTAATATACTGTTAAATGTGGTTAAAGTTACCATCGTTTCTTACTGTATTCACAGAGCCAAGAGCCATCGCTATTTTCATTTTTAAACACTTGCAGTCTGTATAATTCATAAACAACTTCATTCTTTATAAATCTCGCCAACAGTGTTGCATTAGCCGTCAGCCACAGAGCACAGCCTTAAATTCATTCAGAATCAAATGTTAACAATATAACAGTATACAATACTCACATAATCCGACGCATGCATGACGAACACTTTGTAAAGATCCATTTGAGGGTTATATTAGCTGTGTGAACTTTGTTTATGCACTGTTTAAGGCAAGCGCAAGCTCCGTGGGCGGAGAGCAGGAGAATTAAAGGGTCCGCAGCATAAATTGTCTCATATTTAATGATGCCCCAAAATAGGCAGTTAAAAAAATGAATTTAAAAAAAATCTATGGGGTATTTTGAGCTGAAACTTCACAGACACATTCAGGGGACACCTTAGATTTATATTACATCTTGTAAAAAAAATGTTCGATGGCACCTTTAAGGACCCCTGCCAATATTTTGTCAATAGCACTTTTTAGCACTTTTTTTTTTTTCCTTTTCATACAAGCTCACTGTTCATCAAGTGTATATTGTGAAGAGACTATTAGAGTGCAGTGAGGGTATTCTCATGTGCACTGCTGTCATACAATGAAAATACTGTTTTGAGAACTACAGATTTGTAGGACTTCGTGTAACACATAGCACACACATCCGAACAATGCCAGCAAACAAAGGCCAAGCAGGTAAAATTGTCTGTCACACAAAAACCATGTGGTGAGTGGTTTTATTTTAAGCCCTATTGCTAGCCCCTGGGATTGACAGGAATGCACACATTACATTTTTTGGTCACGGCGGCAGTTCAGTAACTGTCTCTGTAGGTAAAAGTTCAAAAAATGTGTCAGAGTCATGTGACCACTAACGGAATACTGTCAAACTAGAGACAATAAATCATGTTTGCTATGAGCGGAAGCTTGAAACATCACTGACATGCATGACCTCTGCAGCCCTCACTGTAATCATGTTGAAGAATACAGGCTGTGCCTTGAAAGCAAATATCTCACCTCCCTTTATCTCTTTTTCCTTGATTGTAAAGCAATATTGAGGCAAAATTCATAATTCATAAGTGTTGGCTTCTTTTCAATTAATTATTTTGAATTTGAATTCAATTGGACACACCAAAAAGGATGCTGATATGGAATGGCAAGAGGAATTTACTGAACTAATAAATAAATTAGTTTACCACAAGCAACAAAAACATAAATAAGTGAATGAGAACTATTTATTCATTTTTAGATTGAATACTTTTCTCAATTGATTAGACAGAAATGCAACTAAGTTCAATACTGTCACAACAATTTACATTAACAACTTTTAATTATTATTATTATTTAAATATATATATATTTATATATATATATATATATATATATATATATATATATATATATATATATATATATATATATATATATATATATATATATATATATATATATATTGCAACAAACCATTACAAAATGTCCACCACAATATTTTCAGATAGGTGAACATTATTAAAAATAACCAAATTGTGGGGTAAGTTAGAGAATTCTTGGAAAGGAAGTTTTCTTCCACCATGGCTCATAAAATCCTGAAGTTATTCAAAATAATGCAATATAAACTACCATTTAACTACCATTTTTTGTTGGTATCATTTTTTTAAAGCTTTGAAAAAAATATCTTCTGCTCACCAAGGCTGCATTTATTTGGTTGAAAATACAGTCTGAAATATTATTACAATTTAAAATAATAGTTTTTTTACTTGAATATATTTTAAAATGTAATTTATTCCTGTGATGCCAAATCTGAATTTTCAGCATCATTACTCCAGTCTTCAATGTCACATGATCCTTCACATATCCTTATAATATGATTTGATGCATATTTTGGTGCTCAAGAAACATTTCTTATGGTTTCTCATTATGTTTTTGCTGCCGAATATTTTTGTGAAATCAGTAATTCATTGTCTCCAGTGCTTGATGAATAGCATCAAAAGAACAGCATTCATTAGAAATTAAACTCTTTTGTAATATTATAAATGTCTACTGTCACTTTTGTTTAATTTAATGTGTCCTAATAATAAATACTAAACATAATAATGTATTTCAAAAGAAAAAAAAAAAATAATTACTGATGCCTAACTATTGAATGGTAGTGTATTTAAAATATACTTCCTTAAATTCAAATTTGAATTCAAAATGTGTCCCGTTTGTTTTTCTAAGTTAATTCAATATGCGGAACTGAATTTAAAAACTTTATTGGATTTTAATTGGCACATCAGCCTGTCTCATGTATATTTACATCCATCCAAATACATCTTGCCCTTCCAATCACTGCTTTATATATCTTCAGCACATTCATAATGTAAATAGATTTAGGTGTCAGAGGAACAGATTACTTGTGGCAGGAGTGCTTAACTCAGCTCATGGTCATTTATATCGTGACTCTGATCAAACACACCTGAAGCAGTTATAGTTATAGTTTATAGGAAAGAATGTTAGAGCAGGCTTGTAACCAAACTCTACATCTTTAGTAAAGGTGCATTGTGTGCTGTGAGAGTATTTGACAGGCTGCAGTGGTCAGTGATGAACTAAAGCTGCTGTTCAGGCTGTGTACCAGTGATTAAATACAATTAATACTATGCAACATAAGCTAATTGGAAAAACTTCCATTTTCGCAAAACTCTAAAAATGTAACTGGTATATATATATATATATATATATATATATATATATATATATATATATATATATATATATATATATATATATATATATATACACAGTACAGTACAGTCACAGTACAGTCATTGATTAATGGTTAGAGAGTCAGACTGGTAACCCGAAGGTTGTCGTGTGTCTACGGTTTGCAGTATGTGTGTGTCATTACTCACTACTCCTAATGTGCACTAACTGGATGAGTTAAAGGAATAGTTCACCCAAAAATGAAAATTTGATGTTTATCTGCTTACCCCCAGTGCATCCAAGATGTAAGTGACTTTGTTTCTTCAGTAGAACACAAATTATAATTTTTAACTCCAACCGTTGCCGTCTGTCAGCCGTATAATGTGGGTCAATGGGAACTTCTTTTATAAGAGTCAAAAAAACATGCACAGACAAATCCAAATTAAACCCTGCGGCTCATGACGACACATTGATGTCCTAAGACACGAAAGATCAGTTTGTGCGAGAATGGCAGTGATGTCTTGCGCATATACTTCAGTGAGTGCTAGACATCACTTCCATTGTCAGAGCACGATCAGACCTCACTAAGCGAATGCTAAATGCAGTTGGACATAGTGGTGTATTAGAGGTAAAAAAAAAAAGATATAAATACTGTTCGGTTTCTCGCACAAACCGATCGTTTCGTGTCTTAGGACATCAATGTGTCGTCATGAGCCGCAGGGTTTAATATGGATTTGTCTGTGCATGTTTTATTTACTCTTATAAAAGAAGTTCCCATTGACCCACATTATAAGGCTGACAGACGACAACGGTTGGAGTTAAAAATCATAATTTGTGCTCTACTGAAGAAACAAAGTCACCTACATTTTGGATACCCTGGGGGTAAGCAGATAAACATCAAATTTTCATTTTTGGGTGAACTATCCCTTTAAAGGATTAGTTCAATTTTGAATGAAAATTTCCTGTTAATTTACTCCAGTATTGTTCTCCATATAGTGGACTTCATGGGGTTCACCGGGTGGAAGGTCCAAATTGCAGATTCACTGCAGCTTCAAAGGGCTCTACACGATCCCAGACAAGGAATAATCTTGCACTGCTCTGCGATGCACCATGCATTACGTTAAAAGGTTACATGTGACGTAAGCGGAAATACCGTGGTAGGGCGAAAAACATGCAATTTTCTATCATCCAATATCATTGTTTTACCTTTTTTTTTCTTTTTTTTGTAAAGTCTTTGCAAGTTTGCTTTGTAGACACTGGATCGGTACTTTCACCTACATCACACATGACCTTTGTAACGTGATTACGTAATGCGTACGGATCGCAGAGCTAGTGCAAGATGAGCATTTGTGGTTAAAAAGTATATACTTTTTTTTTTTTTTTTTTTAATGACCAATCGTTTCACTAGATAAGACCCTTATTCCTCATCTGGGATCGCATGGAGCGCTTTGAAGCTGCACTGGAACTGCAATTTGGACCTTCCACCCAGTGAACCCCACTGAAGTCCACTATATGGAGAAAAATCCTGGAATGTTTTCCTCAAAAACCTTAATTTATTTTTGACCGAAGAAAGAAAGATATGAACATCTTGGATGACATGGGGGTGAGTAAATTATCAGGAAATTTTCATTCAGAAGTGAGGTTACCATACTTGGCCTTCATGTCACTTAAAATTCAATGCAGTTTCCAGCTGAAATGAACACAAGAGGCATTAAACGGCACCAACTTGTGTTCTGTTTCACACAAATTTGCATTATGAGGCAGATTATCGATTAATAAAGACTTACTTTTGCTCAGTTTCTTACACAATACTATGTTATGACCTCAAAAGGCTTTTAGCATAGCACAGGATTTGAAAATATCATATCAAGCTCCATAAATATGGCTTTCTTGACTTAGTAAACTTGCTCTGTGGCTCACCTGGTACAGCACTGCACTTGCGACATGAAGCAATCAAATACGAGTTCTGTGAAACATGAGTCACAATAAAAGAGCTCAAAGCTAAAGTGGCATGGTTGCTTCAGCATTGGCCTTTTTATCTTGCATTTGCTTTAGTTGACACTTTCAATTAGATTTATGATAGGTTTACTTGCGATATACGTACAATACATTCAACAACCAACGTAATAAAATATTGCCAGATTGATGTTCATTTGTTCCGGAAAAACTGAATGTGCTTTTATGGAGCCAATCACTGGACAATTCACTTTAAAAGTGTTGCGAAATGTGCAAGAAGCAACGTAATATCATTTTGCAGAAATGTTGCCACAAACATGTATTTAGACTGAGCCTGGGTTCTCAGCTACAAAAACTCCTCTGCAAAACATTGAACAACATTTCATGTTTTCAAAAGAGCTGTCAGATGTGTTTAAATGAATGTAACTAATTTATTCGTATTTTCGCACATTTCATTTTTAAAAGGAAACATTTACAGCTTTTCTAATGGCTCCAATTTACAGCATCAGTATCTCTGCTGATGTAATGATGTGTAAAAACCGAGAGAATTAGGTGATTTAACCCAGTTTAAGAGATGAGTAAAAACCTAATGCAGTCTGGCTGCCCGTCTTTGAGTTTTCCTCAAGGTTATGGACAAGTCACAAGAGACCTGTTAATGAGTCAACAAACATTAGCAAGACAAAAGCATACTGACAGCAACACGGAATTGTCTCAATGATAAAAAACCAAACAGTATTTTCTTTTGATGGTGCAGTGCTGGTTTAATGCATCAATCTGACCCACTAGCCTGTAAAATTCTCTGGACTTTTGCCCATTGGTTTAATCCCATGGTGTCAATATATATACACATCTGTCCCGCTACACACGTAACATCCTCAGGCGAGAATCTCTCTCATTTAGTGCCGCGTGTTCACACTGTAGATGTAGGCTATCTATTACTGACTTGCAGTGCAAGCTCCCCACCTCCTGTGAGGAGCTGCAGTCAGTCCAGTGCACCACTGAAACATCCTGCTGCTCGGCTGACTGGGAAAACCACATGAAATTTAACTATAACAAGGTTTTGAGAGGACTTTAAAGGGCAAAAGTGGAAAATATGTGAAAAAGCTCTCTCTCAAGTGTATTAATAAATCGTATGTTAGCACATTTCAACTTTAAAAGGCTAAATACGCAGATTTTATGTGATGCCATGAAAACATGCTGCCTATGATATTAGTAAGTAATTACAGTTAAAATTTTATATGTACATGGACGAGATGTCTTGGGAGTTCACTGGCATCAATTATAACCAACCACATTAATTATGAATATCATGAATTTATAATGAAATGAAGTGTTTTAACCAACTCCAGATATTCAGTTTGTAACTAATGAAATTATAATCTGTGCTGGGCCCAGAGGAATTCTCTTCATTAGTACAAAAGAGGGGCAAAAGTTGAATTGTAGTTATTCCACGGCTCTCTGAAATGCTTGATTCTGATTGGTCAGCCACAAGATTCCGGGGTCAGTTATGCTATGTTCATGCCACCTTGTATTTACTGGAATCTTGAAATGACAACACGCGACATTATATTCGGAGCTGTCCTTTTGGTCCTTGGACTGGGAATTATGCATTTCCATGGCACCACTATCAATGCATAATTAATCTACAGCGGTCAGGTGGTACAGTGCGGCCACTTGGTACATCTGGGAGCTTTCAAGAAAAATCCCAGCTTACAAGCTGTAACTACGATTTCTATGAGGACGTGAACACATTTTACAAGCTAGAATTTCATAACTACATGAATGCACCTTTACTCTTTGATAAGGACCATTGTCAATAGCAATGCGGTATATTGACTACTCATCCTGGTGTCTGAGGCCGGTGCTTCTTTCATGTCTCTTGTATCACACAAGACTAAATGTCTATCTTGTTGCTACAATGATTGTTTTAGTCGCGTTTCCACCGAAATTACCTGGAACAATTTGTCCCAGGAACGTTTTCCCCCCGATCTGTTGCTGTCCACATTTCCATCAGGATCTAAAGTACCGTGAAGATTAGGCAAATTAGACTGGTGATGTAGGACTGCGTGCAATTTTCCAGTTCCCGCTGGATTTCGTCCTCCACGTGTAAACTTAATAAAGCCTGAACCTCGCCGTCGGTCCATCGGTCGTATTTTTTATACACCATTGTTGATTTGAATATCAAACGACTCTTACTGCATGCACTGCAACACTTTTTAAAATGGTGGTTGAAATAAAATTCTGCATGGAGTCAACCAATCAAAATTCTGTGTGAGCTCAACCAATCAGCATGTTCAGCACCCAAGTCCCACCCACTAAAGTTCCTAAACTTTGAAAAAGTACTACCTCGTGAGCAGGGACTTTCTGAGGGGGAAATTTTTACCCGGAACTTCATTTAGACCCTGGTTGCTGTGGTGGAAACACACCGAGTACCACCTCAAAGTCCCTAGTTCCTGGGGAAAGTTCCTGCAGTGGAAATGCAGCTTTTGTAAACTGTTATTGATTATAGGATAATAAACAGGTAAGATTTGTGTTTTATTCTCAAATCAATATTTCATGTCCCCTTTATTATTTATTTTGTGAAAAACTGTGTTGTAAGTGATATGACTGTACATTATCCCTTAAATGGCCATCTTGTTTGAACTTGTTTAGGCTCAAAGCTGCTTGCTAGGAACTGTTTTCCTTCATGGGAACTTTTGCATTTAACAAGCAATTAAAATATTTAAACTCAAATCAATATTTTTTGTCAAATTAAAATAAACCCTGGAAGTTCATTGTTCCTTACATATATAAAACAGCACAAAGTCTATAAAGGCTACTTGATGACAACAAAAAAAGTCTATAGTTTGCTGGGTAAAATAGCACAGAGACATACCCAGCCGTGACAGCTAAGTGCAATGTGTAATTTGAATAATTAAACATTACTTGGGGCTAACATGCTGAGCACATCTCCTGCCTTGATGTGATCTCTCTGCGAGAGTGCCCCCCCTGGAGGAAGGAGTAGTATCATGAGAGTTTTATAGCCCCTAAAGCCACCAGAGAACCAGACAATGTCGTTTTCTAGTGAGCATGCAGCCTCATAATATGAGGAGACAAAAAGCCACATGAAACAATAATCTCAGTGGCTGAAAATAACTCTCTGCATGGATCCAGCAATGAGACTATATGCGTATGAAGAGGCTTTTAATTTCATACAACGCTGCATGTTGTTGCACTCTCTTTTTAAGTAAAAGTGCCTCTTGTAACAGGTCACCAGCAGAAGGTTTATGATGTTTTTAAAGGGGGGGTATAATGCATGCATTTACACTGTTAAAGAGTTGGTTTCTCATGCTAAACATGGCCAGAGTTTCAAAACATGAGTATTTCTGTGCCAAAAATACTCTTCCAAATCCTCATAAACTTCACTGTCTTTTTTTTCAAGTATGGGGCTGTATGATGTCATAAAGGTCGGAATTTGTTGTATGGGCACTTCTCCCGGAAGAGCGTGTGTGCACACGTCGACCAGAGCGAGAGAGCAAGAGCACGCCCCTCAACGTGCGTTTGGCTTTACGGAAATCGTCGACAGTGCTGCACAGGTCAGTAGTGGCCCAGTAATGCACAACACCATAAAATTGAAAAAGCAAACATAAGTTCACAACACAACGAAATCGAGCAACAACGCAATGGAAATGCTCCCAACCACCAGGGGGCTCTCAGAGCTCGGTAAAGTTAGTTTTCCTTGCCAATGTTCTATAGAGTCTGCAGTAATATCAATACCACAATTAGTTTGAACAGTATGTAAACATTATATATCGACATGAAATATTAATTAAAAATCACCTACGTGTAAAATAGCTTCATATTTATACCTGTGAATGATTTGACGTGCTACAACTGTGCATGGTGAAGGGAACGTCTGCCAATTCCACCAAGTGGTTAAAACGTATAATTTGTATTCATTAAAATTACTTATAACATTTAAAAACAGACATATTCAAATTCCAAAGCTTGTCAGTCTTACCAACAGGAACTAACAAGCTTTGGAATTTGAACATTTTTAAATGTTAAACAAAGACATTGTAATGAATACAAATTATACGTTTTTACCACTTGGTGGAATTGGTGGATGTTCCCTTCATCATGTTCTGTATCATGTCAAATCATTCAAGTATAAATATGAAGCTATTGTGCACGCAGTTGATTTTTAATTAATATTTCATGTTGATATACAATGTTTACATACTTAAAACTAATCATGGTGTTGATATCTTTGTAAGACTGTCGACTTTATAGAACAGTGGCAAGGAATACTAATATTACCGAGCTCTGAGAGCCCCCAAGTGGTCGGAAGCATTTCCATTGTGTTGTGGCTCGATTTCGTTGTGTTGTGGCTTTATTTCGTTGTGTTGTGGCTTGTTCCCATTGTGTTGTGGCTTTATTTTGTTGTGCTGTGGCTTGTTTCCGTTGTGTTGTGGCTCGATTTCGTTGTGTTGTGGCTTTATTTCGTTGTGTTGTGGCTTTATTCCGTTGCTTTGTGGCTTTATTTTGTGTTGTGAACTTATGTTTGCTTTTTTAATTTCGTTGTGTTGTGCACTACTGGCTCACCGTACCATTGATAGCTTGCAGA
Organism: Chanodichthys erythropterus; assembly: GCF_024489055.1. Lineage (NCBI taxonomy): Eukaryota > Metazoa > Chordata > Actinopteri > Cypriniformes > Xenocyprididae > Chanodichthys > Chanodichthys erythropterus. The sequence goes on from NC_090229.1 coordinate 25,611,116, forward strand.
CGATCACTACGCAAAAGCTACGTGGGCTCGTCACTCTTTAGGTCCGCTCACACGGCATGCCTCCAGGCGCTCGGCTGTTTTTGGAAAGACTCGGTACAGTGTATGTATTTTTATAAATATGATAAAAACTAAAGACTTTTTGGAGATATGAAGGACGCACTACTACTCTATAGGTACTCAAGATTAACATGAGACTGGCAGAAACTGTGTGTGATACCCCCCTTTAAATGTTGTCCATTGGTACAAATCTGCTTAGAGGCTAAGCTGGATTCCCCATGGAGCCGGGCCTGATGTACAGGGGGGGGGGGAGGTTTCAGTGTTTTTTTTTTTTTTCTAGGCTTGATTGTGTTTTGGGGGCACAGTTTAACATGTCTTAATGCTTTTGGGTTTTTTTTGAAAACACAGTATTTTTCATATATTTTACCTTTATTCTACACCTCTGTTTCCACTCTCATATGAACGGCTCGTTTGACTTCCTGCTTCTATGAAGCCACTCCCTCCGACATATGCAATGTGCTCAGATTGGTTGGCAGGTTGGTAGCTGGCACAGTGTATCATGATTTGCTGAAGCGTCCGGAAATGCCACGCCCCTTACCATTTGTAGTTACGCGCTAAGCTGGAAATGTAAACAATGGCGTCTATAATGCTGTATCAAATTGAACCGAATCAGACCCAGATGAAGAGGAAAAAGCAGAACCTCTCCAATCGCGGCTTTTAAAGGACGTTTATGAATGGTATTTCATTTAGTATTTGTGTCAAAGTGTTTAGATATACTGTCACTGCTGCTTGTTAGCTTTCAATATAGTGTACAGTTTTATCCTGATTAAAGCTTTACTGTAGCCGAATAACGTACATGACTGAGTAGTCGCATTTTTGTAAAGGTAGCGTTTAATTTATAGCATGAACAACTGTTTGTCTATGAACATAGTTTGTTGGTGTTTGTTGCAGTAGAACTTAGCTAACTGGCTAGCAAAAACGAGTTGCTCTTTGTATATGTCCTTGATGCATTAAAAATAGCAACAGAACTATAACATTACATTTAAAAGACAAGTAACGTTACAAACAATAAAACGTACTTACAGTTTGAAGCCAATAAACAGCAGCTTCTGCTTTTAAAGTGGGAACTGCGTCATCTTTCAGTAATAGCTTTTGTGCAAATCCAGCATTAAACTCGTGTAGATTCTGGAAGCCGTCTTCCACACCGCATCCAGTGTAGAAAATATCACAGATTATAATGGGTGTTATATCTTTTGACGCGTTGTGTCGCGCCGGTCGCGTCCGGTGTACACAACTCTTCTGCTTCCATATGCTGCACACATGGCCTCGCCCACTTTGTCGTGTGTTCCCAGGGGGCAGTGTTTATGTTAATAGCAAGGGTTTATGATGTCACCAACTCGGGAAGAAGCTCGTTGTTGTAGTCCAAACCGGGCGTTTTTGTAGGCAATAAACTGCCATAACTTTAAAAGACAATCTCCGTTTGCATTGAACTTTCAGCGCTGTAACTTTGCAGATACTGTTTATGCTCAACCAGCAACATTACACACTAACTAAAGTTAAAAAAGTGAAATCGCATTGAACCACCCCTTTAAACATGTATAATATAATATTTTTCTGATGTGACAATATTAATTTTCACTAGTGTTTTAAGATTAAAGTTCCAACATTAAAGATGTCTTTACTGTAACGTAACAATTAAACAAACAAACAAACAAAAAACATTCTGACCCCAAACTTTTGAACAGTATTTCAGGCAAAACATGAGATGATTAAAAAATACTTACCACCTGGTATAAGAGAAGGATCATTCTCACAGGATGTCTACTATCAACTTTAATTGGAAGTAAATTATAGCATATAGCCGTAGAAATATGACCTTTCAATATAATTGTTTAATAATGTTTTTTTGTTTGTTTGTGTCTTTCTTTCTTTCTTTTTAACCATAGATATAGAACAGCCTGCCAATCATGTCTTGAGAAAGAATAAAGAATCAGATCATCTTCTGTTCTCTGTGTAGTGTGAGGTACGCATCTCCTGGGGTACTGTAAATGCCTGAACAAACTCACAAGCTCAAGCAAAGGAAAGAAAGTAGCAAAGAATTGGTCTGGAAAAAAAGCTCAGTGCAAGTGTGAAGAAAGCAAAGTTTCTTCCCTCATTTGGAAATGAAAACACTGATCTGGAGAATGATGATGAACCCGACTGCAATCCTCTCAAGATCATCTGTGTTTCATAATGACTGCTATAACCTCTGTATCTCTGTATTTCCACTGTGTATGAATCATATCTGAGATGCGGCTTTATGGAGTTAAATTTGTGCCATAATTAAACAAACAAATCCAGCATTTTGCAAACAAACACGATCTGCTTTGCAAAGGAAAACTCAACTCGCAAACAAACAGAAAGTTATGTGCAAAGACAAAGGTCAGTTTGTGCGAAAACGCAGAGAAGTAACAAATATATGTATTGTTTAACAAATATAAATAAATGAGCCTACAACATATTTCACAAATAAATAAAAACCATCCTACAAATGGCATGTAACCTTTGAACAAATAGCAAATCTAGTGCATACAAATGCACACCTGTCTATTATAATTGTAAGACACTTGCCTTTTTATGAAATCTTTCTGCTTGATTTTCTCACAAATGTGTGCAGGCAGATTTTCTCACAAATGCATTTGAGCAACTCCCACTTCCAAAACAGCAGATGGCGCTTTGCTATGGGTCAATTTATGCCAGTCTCCCGAGAGAAGCCCCGAAACATGCATTTTAAATAATAATAATAAACTTTGTTTTATCTCAAAATGCTTTACAAGAACATACAAATAAAATAAAATGGAATGGGGAAATAAAAGATAGATGATTTCAAGACATAGGCCTATATAGTTATATATAAAACAAAATAATCACGTATAGAAAATAAGTTTACAAGGAGTTTACAGCTGATGAAAATTAGTGGTGAACAGGTGAGTTGGGCGTTTCTCAATACCAATATGCAAGGTTTGGTAATTCTACATTATCTGCAAAATGCAACAGCAGCAATCTTGAGAGCATCTCTCGGCTCGCTCTGGCTACTCTGGTTATCTCTGTATGTATAACCGCCAGCAACATGTTATACAATGTTATAAAACACCAATCTGCCTCTTTTAATTTTCATTTAAACATATTAATAATAGCCACACAAATTCGGTTCAGGCAACGCTTACATGGATTATCTTCACTGCATGTACAGTACCGGTCAAAAGTTTGTAAACTTTAAAGTTTTTTTTTTTTTTATGTTTTTGAAGTAGTCTCTTAATCTCACCAAGGCTGTATTTATTTGTGACCAGATCCAGCAAAATGAGTCACAGTGACCCAAATTTCAAAATTGAGATTTTGGTATCAATGGAATGACTTGACAATAAGCTTTAAAATTATATCCTAGTCAAAGTCATACCTTGAATGGTTTTAAAGATATACTCATTTGAATTATGGTCATCTGCCCTCTTTTTCCAAATGAAAACCTGAGAAAATCGCTTTTAAAGTTTTTTGCCCGTTTTTTTGTTGATCTTTCAAAATCCATTGCATTAAAAGGGATAAACTATTTATTTTACAGCTTAATTTGACCAAAGACATTTATATATATATATATATATATATATATATATATATATATATATATATATATATATATATATATATATATATATATATATATATATAAATGCTATTAAACCAGGCTGAAGCTCAAATTATTTTAAAGTATTTATTTGAATTAACCCTTTAAGACCTAAAGGCTTTTGTAGAGGGTTTTTTTTTTTTTTTTTTTTCCTGAGCGACACACACAAACGTAAAGACTCATAACTCCAAAACTGTAGCAAGGAGAGTGAAAAGGTAGGTATCATTTGATAGAAAACATTTTAAAGTTTAAGAAAATATAAATTACATTACATTTGGACATTTTCTTGCTGAGAAACAGCTGATAAAATGCAAAAATATATATAATTTTTTAAAAACGATTTTTCTTTTTTTATTTGACATGGAATAACTCAGGAACACAATAAGATCGCTAAAAAATTATTTGTTGGTGATGCTCTCCTATATGTGAGCTGCATCTGGTTCAAATTTTGTGGTGATAGCATAAAGAATAGTTTAAAAAGTTGTTGTTCATTTTTTCCGCAGCCAGGTGGTGCTAACGGGAGGTAAACTCCGGTTTAGAGGTGCTTCTCAGCACTCGTTAGGAGTTTTTCAAAATGGTTAGATAAATTAAAAAGATGAAGTTTGATGCTGAATGATGCTGAATTGTAAATTGACCCATAGCAAAATTAAATTGACCCATAGCAAAGCGCCATCTACTGTTTTGGAAGAGGAAGTTGCTCAACTGCATTTGTGAGAAAATCTGCCTGCACACATTTGTGAGAAAATCAAAGCAGAAAAATCTCATAAAAAGGCAAGTGTCTTACAATCGTAACAGGCAGGTGTGCGTTTGTATGCACTAGATTTAGTATGTGTTCAAAGATTAAATTTTTAGGATGGTTTGTATTTATTTGTGAAATATGATGTAGGCTCATTTATTTATATTTGTAAAACAATACATTTATTTGTTACTCTTCTGTGTTTTCGCTCAAACTTACCTTTGTCTTTGCACATCACTTTCTGTTTGTTTGCGAGTCGAGTTTTCCTTTGCAAAGCAGAACGTGTTTTTTTGCAAAATGCTGGATTTGTTTGTTTAATTATGGCACAATATTAACTCCATACGGGTTGCTCTTCTGGATTTCTGCTTCCATTAGTCACTGTCTGTCTTCCATTTAGATAAGCGTAACGTTCAAAATGGAATAATTGCATACTGCACAGTATGGAAGGAGTCTTAGAAAAGAACCAAAGACAAAATGTGGGTTACATTTTATTTCGACTGTCCACTTTAGACATTCTTCTAACTTCTAACATGTCAATTTACTCTTATTAGACCATTAGTAGACTGTTACATTAGGGTTTGGGTTAGTGTTATTAGTTGATGTAGTTGCAAAGTTACTTAACAGAATGTCTGTTGGGAGACCAGTATTATTAAGCAGACAGTCTACTAATATTCTAATGATTTTTTTCATTAGAGAATTTTTTTTTGTTTTTTTGTTTTTTGGAAAGTGTTAAATTGAACCAAACCCATATCTGCAAGTTTCTAGAAGACATGGGAAATCATAAATCAAGTATTTCTGAGCCACAATAAACTGCCTCTTAACAAGATGCTTAAAGTACTGAGATAATGCTTGAGATCTCTCAGGACTTGTTTCTATCATCCAAAGAGGATATAAATGACTGTGCATTATTTAATCAGATTTCACTGGAGAAACAAAAAGTGAAATGGATCCACACTCTACACATGCAGTGCATTTACAACATCATTTTGCATAGCATCTATAGTAAGAATCTTTTCTTTCTTTTTTTTTTCTTTTTTTTTTTGTCTATATATCTACTGTATATAGAGCATCTGTGTTCTTGTCCTTGGTTACTTTGGAAAATGGTTGTTCACTCAAAAATACAAATTTGTCCCTTTTTTATATTCCTTCAACATGTCGATATTTATCTACTGTACATCACCAAACCAAACCTATGCTTTTGTGATTAAAGCTGTAATGTTTTAATATGTTGAATTAATATTCACAATGTCTTAAATTTCTCTTTAATCTCAGCATTGCTATCAAGGAAAGTAATTTAATTTAATGATTTTTCAAAAGACTTTTGAATTAGTACTTCTTCATGCATGTTGGCTAGAACACAAGAAGAAACTGGCCCTCAAACAAGTAAAAATATGGACTATTATTCACAGAATGGTCACACGCTGGAGAAACTTGTGGATTCTATCCCGGAGCTCTACAATGAGCTGCACTGAGATGATGAATCCCCTTAAACATCTTTTCTGGAGCAGAATGGATGACCTTCTGGGACAGATGCTGCTGGTGAGTGAGGGTCACCGTCCCTTCATTGAGTTTGTGGAGCATGCACTGTGGGTTTGTGGATCCTCTCTCACTGTGGGAGTCGTGGAAGACAATATCATCACCTCCAACTTCCCAGGACCTTCAACACCTTCAGCAGCCATCTCTATACTTGCTCCTGATAGGACACATCATCCCAGCCTGGAGGGCCCAGACGACCAGAGAGATTCTCTGCTGCAGACCATAAGACAACACACATGCCCACCACGTTCAGCGCCCACAAGCTAGAGCAACCTGAGGCCAAAACCTACTGTGAGGTCCCCCCAGGAGTCAGTGCCATTAGAGCAGTCCACCCTAGAGCCAGAATGGGGGAACTAACTCACTGACCTGAGGAACATGGAGCCAGTCCCCACTCAATGCCTCACGCTCAAACTCTCTGCCCATCAACCTGTCCCTGAAATATATCTGGATGATCCGGTCCTGTCTGATATCATGCCTGCCATGGTTTCCATTCTCTCCACTGGCTCCATCCACTTCCCTGGATTCAGCTCCTCGGCTCCACCCTCGTCACTGGTTTCCTCCAGCTCTCCGGCTCTGCCTCAGGCTTCTCCATCACCAGCTCGGCTCTCTGAGGGGATCCCCTGGCTGCACCACGAGCCTCCAAGTCTATTTCTTCACCTCTACCTGTCAGCCCTTTGGCTCTGCCTTGATCATCACTCAGGCTTAATCGGGCTCCCTCATCCCTCCAGCTCCATCTAGGTCCAACATCACCCTGGTTCCATCGTGGAATTTTCCACCCCTTAGGCTCCTTTTATTTCCGGTTCTGCCTTGGTCTTCGCTCCTTCTTCCACGCATCCTCTTCCTCGCCTCATTCTGCCAGGCCCCCACCTCGGTCACTTGAGCTGTCCTCCAGGCCTTCGATGTCAACCTGGGCAGTTGTCTTCACAGTTAAGCTTGGGTCTCCACCTTGTCCTACTCGGCTGTCAGTCATCCCCAGGAAGTCCATCAGGGCTCCACTTTGGTTTCTCCCTTCATCGGCCCCACGAGGTGCCGAAACTGCTCATCCAGCTCCCTGTCCATTGCCAGCTCCTCGTCCACCTCCAAGACCCCCACCCTCCCTCCACTTTTGGACTTTAGTTTATCGTGCAGGGTTGAGCCTTTTGGGAAGGGGGGCTAAAGTCAGGGTTATATTAAATTTCATTGTGTGTTCTGTAGCGTCTGGACCAATCAGGCACACAATTATGTATTATATTTAATAAGTTACCCATAACTCACTCTATCAAAGTTCTGTGAACCCATCCCGCTAAAACTGCAACCAACCTTCCAAACGTAGCTAAAACACACAGGCAAAAGTAGGTGTCCTGTTACAGATACATGGTACTTTTACGATCAGAAAGAATGTTGTAGTGACTCATTCTTTCTGAGAAGGACAAATAAACTCTCTTAATCCTATGTATTCTCTGTATAACCACTTGGGAAATGTATAAACATGTACCCAAGTTTCCCATCTCATGACTTTCATTTTATAGGCTTTATTCTATGTAGTCATTTTCTCTTTTGAACTATTTTGGTATTAATATTCCAGAGCTGCAATGTATAGTTATCTGAAATCACACGGGTAGCATGTTTGGTATCTACAGACTCCAACTTTCAATTCCTATTTGGTAATTTATGTTATATGTCCATACCTGTGCAACACATCCGTATTACAAGGATCTTTAATAGTTCTTGTTCAAAAACTTCAAAAGCTTGTTAATCTTTCTTGGTCATAAAAGCCCTGACAGGAGGTGTGTTGTCACATGGAAATACAACACCTTCATTGGCTACATCAACTTTAAGAGGTTGGACTTTGACCAGAGGTTAAAAGCTAGAGAACAATGCCACTACCTCTCTTTCCTTGCTTCTGGACCACTGAACAGACGTCTCCTTGCTGCAGGCCTGCCGGCCTCGGCCTACAAACCAGCCATGTGCTCAACATCCAACATAGAAAAGACTGGCAACAACTTCAAACGAAATCCTCAAGATCTCTCCTCAACCTGCCGATCCGATGCTCCTCAGCTTAAAGGCATCTTGCAAGTATCGTACATTTTAACACTAAACAGCGATTTAGTATTGATTTGTAAGACTTACCTTTGCTATTGCTGAAGAAAATTATGATTCCAGATTGTCTTTGAAATTTTCCTATAGCTCTAGTAACAGTACCTCTTCCGGTTCAACTCTATCATTACTCATTCTGACCTACGTATGTGTGTGACCTTTGTGTATGTTATGTTATGTGTTTGTGAGTTAGTTAATAAAGACTGTGCACAATACCTGTTTGGTTCTGACTCCGTCTGCTAATAAATTGACTCTTAAGTGATTTAGATCCTGACTACATGCTCTAAGTAGCACGGTACAATAAGAATGTTATTTTTCCATAACCTGGAAATGAACATTACTTAGAACTAATAAAAAATCAACACTGAGTGTTCACTGGACAACAGGTTAATTGATTGTAATATTAAGCTTAATGTACAGTAGCTATATCCAGTTAATCTGATTAACAGATTTACATATTCATATTTAATCATAATTAATACTCATATTGAGTTATGAATAATTATTAATATTTCCCCTTTGGGTTAATTCATTTATGTGCCTATGTTTTGTGTTTCCTTGCAGTATAGTCTTGTTAATCCCCTTGTTAGTTTCCTTAGTTTATAATTAATAGCACCTGTGTCTTATTTAGTTCCCTTGTTTGCTTCTGTGTATATATACTTTGTGTTTTGTTATCGTCTTTACTTTGAGTGTTTATGCTATTTTGTATTCCTGTGACCTCCTGAATTCTGGTTTTATTATTAAAGACTTTTGAATTAGTACTTCATGCATGTTGACTAGAACACACCAAGAATGTAACATATGTGACCTGTGCTGGCAAAATGATTCAGAATGTGCACAGGCTAATTACGAGCTACAGGAAAACAAGTCAAAAATGTTGATTTTGGTTGAATTTGAGGTTTTCACAAAAAATAAGTTCATTAAGCCATTGTCTAGCAATCCCAATGCTCCAAATAACAATTAAACATCTAAAAGTATCTTTAAAGGAGTACCTTTCATTTGTCCATGAAAAATGCCATTTTTCTCTGCTCAATTCACCACTCGTGCTTCCCTCAGCACAAGTATGGTATTGTTTTAAAGCGCAGCATTCCAACTTTGTCAATATTCATTGCAAATTTCTGATGAAACGAGTCTGAACCAATGAAATGTGATTTTCAAACTCACGCTGATGTAAATAAATCGATCTTACTCACAATGACTGACAGACCCGAAGCGTGCAAACCCGATATATACAAACAGAATTACAGTACTTCAAAATATTGAAGTAAATAAAACTTTAACTCGATTTGTATAATATATATAAAACAATCAGCTAAATCAGAAATTCATGCCAAATTCATAAATAAATTTGATATTTTAACATGTATTTCTCTACTATATACCATAGGTATTAGGTATTGGTAATGGGAATTCCATTAACAAACATTATTGCACTATGAAAGTGTTTAACAATCCCACAACACTAAAAGCTGTTTGTATAAAGAACCCAGGAGTTTGGTTTCTTTTTGTGTAATCTCTCCTTAATTTCATCTACAGCATTACAGGAATGACCTATAATTTTTGCTCCTCTTCTTTCTGTTTTCCATCTAACAAGAAATGAAAGAGGGGAAAGAGCCAAGTGGCCAAGTGCTGCAGGTGTCTGACTCATGGTTGATAGGAAGTTTGCTCATGACTCACGGTGGATGGAATTTACCTCAGAGGCTTCACGGCTGTAAAAACAACAGAGAAGTTCATCAGATGGCCAGAGGGATTATCAGCAACAGCCAGTACAAAGCTGCTCTGCCGGACAGGTCACTGTTATAATCAACAGACATTAAAACTCCTGTCTACTCCCGCTCCATTTCTGAATCTCCTCAATTTATTCTGGAATTACTACTGGGGGAAAGCAGAGTGATTTTCTCTCTACTTAAATAGAGTTTGGACAGCTCGGGATTTAATAGAATGGATCTCTCTCTCTCTCTCTCTCTCTCTCTCTCTCTCTCTGTGTGTGTGTGTGTGTGTTTGAGTGTGTGTGTGTGTGTGTGTGTTTGTTTGATTCCCAAACCATGACAGCTGTGCATTGTCCACTCTAGCCAGGTGGAAGGATAATTTGCCATTCTGGCAGGTGCTGTCAGTTGTTTGCTTGCAATCAGAGATCTGAGGTATCATTTGAGTGCTACAGGGCTTGTTTCCAGGGCTGTGGTCAAACAACAGAGGGTCATGACCCTGTGGTCACAGACCGCTCTGTGGGGGTCAGGGGTACAGAACCCCTAGAGAAGCTATGAGATAAGTGCCTTGCTGAAAGCTACATCAGCAGTGGAAACAGAGTGTTGCATGGCTCAGCATAACTCATAAACTTGAACACCCTGCCAATTACTGCTGTAGAGTCTTTCTGTAATCCATATGCTTCTTAAAGCACTACCCAGAAGTCACTGCACATGCCAGAATTTAAAGATTCACATTTGATGGTAGATTCACTATGTAGTCACTATGAAAAGATTATTTTTTTCCCCTCATAATAATTTATTTAAAAAAAAATTCAATAATGCTTAAATATAAATATGCAAAGTGACTAAAATACACACATTCTTCAATGAGCATTTTTTAATTTTTGTTTTAAAAAAGGGGTCCCACTTTATTATGTGGCCTTAACTACTATGTACTTACATCAAAAAATAAGTACAATGTACTTATTGGGTTCATATTGAATTGCAAAACACTTTTTCAGCTATTGAGGTGGGATATGGGTAAGGTTAGGGAAAGCTTTGGTGGTATGGCTAGGTTAAAGGGTAGGGGTAAGTGTAAGGGATTGGTCAACAGTGTAATTATAAATTTAATTACAGAAATTAATTACAGATGTAATTACATGCAGGTTTTTTAAAAATATAAGTACAATGTAATAACATGTATGTACACAATAAGTGCATTGTATCAAATTATTAATTTAAATGTAAGTACATAGTAGTTGAGGCCACTTAATATAAAGTGGGACCAAAAAAAAAAAAGTGTGTATGTGTTGGGGGGTTGTATGTGTTGGTGTATGTGTTTTTCAAATTATTAAAAAGAAACATTTTTAGGTTTAGACAATATTTATGTATAGTATATATACAGTGTACGTAGATGTATAGAAAATATGTTGTTACATTTTACTTGACGGTTACACCACATGAGTCACTGAAATTGAAAACTTTCCTGAAAATGGTATTACGGTTTCTCAAAACCACATGAAACCAGCATGAATGCAACTAAAATTATTTTTCATTTACTTTATTGTGGGCACATTTATATGTCATTGACCCATTCACTAACCCTTCAATTGTAATCTATTACCAGGAACTAAACGTACCAAATACAGAGACACTCAGAAATCCATTCAAAAATAAGAAAAGTGCAAAACTGAAGCAAATTACTAGTAGACGGCCATTTTCTTTGAACTGTTAACTATGACAGACAACTAATTTCGAAGCTTTTCAAAATATTCAAATGCACCGACAGTCTGACCTTGTGTATTGCTGTACTAACATTTGTAAAGAGCACCAGACTGCTTCAAGTCTTTCAAAAGATCGAACGCCTATAAATTGAGAGGTAACCTTCAGTCACTGAAGCTTTTGTACCAGCTCAAAGTACAGTTCTGGGGACATAATTGTACTGTGTGAATAGAGAGAGTGATAAGCTACAGGACGACACAAGAAAATGACAATGACATTTAAAATATCCGCATTCTTGTGTCCAGCTGCCTCTTATCCACTGGCATGGCCTCCGCAACATCTTCATTTATTCAGCAAATGGCCGTTCATGTGTACACTGCTGATCAGACCAGAACTGAGTTATTTAAACCCTCATAAAATATTTTAAAGATAATTTCAGTAGGGAAATCATTCAGTACACAACAATTAAAGTAGTCACTAACTGGAGGATGGATGGATGGATGGTTTCCCATTAATAGACAGACAAACATATTTCAAAACAATCCAGTGTGGTTTTATAAGTACCTCACAAAGTACCCTCTTGTGAAGTAAAACCTTCCGGTCTGAATATTCGCAACACTAAATGCAGCTGACAGTAGAGAGTTGATAAGTATCACCAATTAGTAAATTGCAGAGCCGTGGTGGACAGGCACTTCTTCAAAACCACCAGTTTTGCTGCTGTAGCACAAATGTGAGGGCTCGATTTTGGGATATGTTGCTTTTGGACTGAAATGAATAGACTCCACAAATAATGGAAATTACCCAGAAGGAAGGGAAATGACATTTCATTGGGTCTGCAGATTTTCGATTTTAATGTGTGCACTCACAAAAAGCCAAGACAAATGGCATGTTTTAAATTTTTAGTTACTTGTCAGGGTGTTTCTACAGATCTAAAGTTACAACACTCATACTAACCTGGGGCAGTAAACAAGAGAGTCTCGGGTGGAATAATGGACTCTGAGTGGTCAAGTCATTAAAGGTTAAGAACTTCATGAGAGTATGGTGCATTTCCTAAAATTGCAGACTTACTGAAATGTTAAGCCCTGCAATGGTGGCCATTAATAATATTTGTTTATTGTTTTATGATTGGACAGCACATAAACCCACCCCGTACAGTTCTGCCACCACAGCAGAAAACATTTTTTAGAGGAGATGACGGTACAGCTGTGTATAACTACGGCTCTCCTCAGCAATTTACTAAATGGCCTTTGCATTGAGCTCCTGTCAAATGTATTGGCAATAAGAATTCTGAACTTGATCATTTTTATTTAATGCTCCTGTGCGAGATCTGAAATTTACAATATACCAGTCATTCAGAACTTGACATCACGAGGGTGTAGACAAGATGGATTATTTATATAATGAAAGTGAGAGAGAGAAAGATAAAGAATGTTTTTGTAAGAAGGCTGAAATCACTGTCCATGCTGTAGCCTAATGGAATCAACGGTCTAGTTTTATTTGTGATGGCATTTGTGAACTCCACTATAGATAATCTTCATTCAAGGCAGATCCAAACTACCCTCTCCAAATTAATTCAAGAAACTTTTCTGACCTTTCTCTCTGAGTTTATTACTCACTCAGAATGCAGTCTAGATATCTGATAAAGTTCCATGCATAGGTGGGGCACAAGACCATAGACCAAAATCAACACTCCATGCTTAATTTTAAGTAGAAGTTTTGGTAACACTTTTTAAAATAAGGCTCATTTTTTTAACAATAGTTAATGCATTAAAGGGAATGAACATCATTTTTGGGTGAACTAACCCTTTAACTATCATGAACTAACCATGAGCAATACATTTGTTACTGTATTTGTTTATCTTTGTTAACGGTAGTTAATAAAAATACAGCAGTTCATTATTTGCATGTTAGTCCAAAGTGCATTAATTAATGTTAACAAATACAGCTTTTGTTTTTAATAATGTATTAGTAAATGTAATTAACAATAACAAAGATGAATAAATGCTTTAGAAGTGCAGTTCATTATTAGTCCATGTTAAAGGCACAATATGTAAGATTTTTATATTAAAATATAATAAGCCACACCACATTAGGCTATATGTTACAAACTGAAATAGCCTTGCTTTGTCATAAAATATTTATACAATTTATAGAAAATCTGAAGGTTAGTTTTGATAGAGTCAAAGTGAAACAGAGAAAAAAAAGCAATGCTAAATACAACTGGGTCAATTGCAAAATGATATTTACAAATCTAGTTTAAAACATTTTTAAGTTCTATGTGGGTTTTGAAAAACTTTTATACCATTTTCAAGATTTATTCTCAATTTGATGACTACTAAAAATGATTGATTACGTCATGTGAATATAAAAATATTAATAATTCTGAAAAAAAAAAAAAAAAGTTTATAAATATATGTTGGATGCTCGAATCTGATTGGTTGAAAGTGTGCAAATATTTTCAGGGAAACGCACGTCTAAAGTAGTTCTAGGCAGGTCTTGATCACATTACAGTTCCATATCACTTCGCCAAACAATTTCAGTTATTTCAATAGGTCCTTATAGCCTACAACCGCAAAAAAAGCAAAACCCACAATGACACAGACCAAACTAATCTGCGTTAATAACCGTATCAACAGTATTATTCTGCTATCAAGACTCAAACCTCTGTCACTAGTTCTGAAATGATGTTGTGGAATTAGCAACGGAGGCTTGGGATGAGATGTGTAAGAAATTAGTCCCACACACAAGAGTGTTTTAAGGACAAAAACCTGACAAATGTCTTGAAATACAACATCGGAACAGTATCTTAAGGTGTGGTAACCATAGTATAAGCAGAATAATTCATTCTGGGCCATTGAATTCTTAGAGAATAATGCACACCTGTGGTGTAACGGGTGGCCGCATTACCACCTTGGGTGTGGTACATATATTTTTTGGGGAGTTGCACAATAACATATTACATCCTGGCATGAACTATATCCTTTCCTTTGTATAAAAGCTCCAATTTTCCAATTAAGCGTTACTGACCTTGCAACAATGTCGTGAGTGTCGCACCAAGCTATTTGATTAGGCTTTTTTTTTTCCCAACCATTATGCAGTGAAGGTAAATCCAATTGAAAGAAAACCAGTGTTAGACCATCCTGAGTCTACCCAAATAGTAGTTCTTCACAGATTGACCCAGAGGTTTGTATTAGCCAGTGCTGAGCTGATGCATAATAAATGGCTCAGTTGAATAAGTGAAAACGTTGCAGCAGCATCAGCTCAAGAATGGTGCAGAGCGGACATGCGGCTGTTTCACCTCTCAAACAGAGTCTTCTTAAATTAAACTAATTAAAATTTAAAAAAAGAAAAAGAAAACCCCTTATCGCACATTTTAATGCTACACTCCGCTCAAGGTTAGTCATTCGTCAGCTGTTCATTGTCTCATGGCTGTGAGGTTGAAAGGTATTTTTAAAATACTATTAGAGTTTGATATTGGTTATGATTTATGTAAGCACTAGGCGAAAGAACTATTTCTTACGGTCTCGTAAAAATATTTGAAAACGGCAGAAGAACTTCTAAAGAAGTACAACATATCACAGTTGAGCATGCAGTGATTGAATCTCTTATAGAAAAACAGCATGGAAAAGTGTGATAACCCAAAGGCACCTAGACAAATATGAAGGGATGATTGAAGAAGTTTGAAGAAGAGTTTCTCCTGGCAATAAATAAATAA
The DNA here is from genome assembly GCF_024489055.1 of Chanodichthys erythropterus. Lineage (NCBI taxonomy): Eukaryota > Metazoa > Chordata > Actinopteri > Cypriniformes > Xenocyprididae > Chanodichthys > Chanodichthys erythropterus. The sequence goes on from NC_090229.1 coordinate 25,626,241, forward strand.
ATAAATAAAATAAGCCTGGGAAAACTCCTGATAATGAAATTCAACAAATCTGTGCCTGATTTCATCCCTGATCAGGCCCTCCTGCAAGAGCCTGTAATTGGATTGGAGAAGAGGGGCAGAATTCTGATTAATGAGAGGAGTGTAGGTGTATGTGCACTCACAGAGGAGAGGAAAACTTCACTGAGGGGGGAGGTGGTAATGAGGAACTAGCCCAGCCACATCCGCCTTATCTTACTGATGGTGCACTAAAATAGCATTTAACCCTAGTCTTGTGAATGTTTAATGAACAAACTTACATCTGGAGCTATACTTAGACTGGTTTGTTAACTAATCTCATCATCATAACTGCTGCCATTCCGGCTTATTAGTAATGGATTAATATGGGTTTGAAGATTGACATCTAAAAACTATCTGTCGCAAAACTATGTTTTTTAAGGTTGGGGGAGGGGGTGATGACAAAAATATTACAGCTTTTAATTGATTAGAAATGCACACAAATTAATGAAATGATATGCCGATTCTTTAATTAATTAAATTCTGAATACAGTTAATCAGAAAGCCCCCAAAATTAAGAGACTTAAAAAGAATGCGCACTAGCATTCAAAAGTTTTGGGACGGTAATCAAACAGTTGACAGAAGCCATTGACTTCCACAGTATTTTGCTCCTGCTACGGAGGTCAATGGCTTCTGTCAACTGTTTGATTACCAACATTCTGTAAAATATCTTGTTTTGTGTTCAACAGAAGAATGAAACTCATACAGGTTTGGAACAACTTGAGGGTAAGCAAGTGATGACAAAATTTTGGGGTATTATATAGTATTAAGGGTCCACAACACCACACTAACCACACAGTTTTGTTATCTGCAGCTTTAATTGCACAAACTGTTTAAAGAAGGATATTCTGATTGGCTGTCAAAAATAATTCTGAAAGTGAATTCAACTATATTTCTCTGTATCTCTTATCATTATAGTTGTGGTATGGACTCTATTCTTTTTATTACTATCAATTTTATAACTATACACTGATCAGGCATAACATTATGAGCACTGAGAGGTGAAGTGAATAACACTGATTATCTCTTCATCCCGGCACCTGTTAGTGGGTGGGATATATTAGGCAGCAAGTGATCATTGTTTCCTCAAAGTTGATGTGTTATAAGCAGGAAAAATGGACAAGCGTGAGAATTTGAGTGAGTTTGACAATGGCCAGATTGTGATGGTTAGATGACTGGGTCAGAGCATCTCCAAAACTGCAGCTCTTGTGGAGTGTTCCCCGGTCTGCAGTGGTCAGTATCAATGAAAAGTGGTCCAAGGAAGGAACAGTGGTGAACCGGCGACAGGGTCATGGGCGGCCAAGGCTCACTGATGCAGGTGGGGAGCGGAGGCTGGCCCATGTGGTCCAATCACGTGGATGGTCGGGTGCGTGTGTTGCTTACCTGGAGAACACATGGCACCAGGATGCACTATGGGAAGAAGGCAAGCCGGTGAAGGCAGTGTGTCGCTTTGGGCAATGTTCTGCTGGGAAACCTTGGGTCCTGCCATCCATGTGGATTTTACTTTGACATGTACCACCTACTTATGCATTGTTGCAGACCATGTACACCCTTTCATGGAAACGGTATTCCCTGGTGGCCGTGGTCTCTTTTAGCAGGATAATGCTCCCTGCCACAAAGCAAAAATGATTCAGGAATGGTTTGAGGAGCACAACAACATTTGAGGTGTTGACTTGGCTTCCAAATTTCACAGATCTCAATCCAATCGAGCATCTGTGGGATGTGCTGAACAAACAAGTAAGATTCATGGAGGCTCCACCTCGCATCTTACAGAACTTAAAGGATCTACTGCTAACATCTTGGTGCCAGATACCACAGCACACCTTCAGGGGTCTAGTGGAGTCCATGCCTTGATGGGTCAGGGCTGTTTTAGCAGCAAAATGGGGACCAACACAATATTAGGAAGGTGGTTATAAAGTTATGCCTGATTGGTGTATTTAGCATAGATGTAGTCTTTGGTGTGAATGGGCCTTTAGGCATTAATACTTGTCCTGATAACAATGATGACTTCGATCATCAAAATAATTGAAGCTAAATTAAAGCTATTCAATATCTCCACAATGTTTGGTTACACATTCAGTTTTTATAAATGCTCTTGTATATCCAACAGAACTGTCTTATCTGTCTTATCAGAGCCATGTCACTTCTACTCTCATGTCAAATAACCCTCTTGTGCCACAGCAGATGAATCCCAGTTCGAGAACTGTACATCAGAGTCAGGGCCTGTCAGATATTGATTGCAGATTATTGAAGCCCAATAGGCTCCCCAAACTACACCAGAGAGAATTGGAGCCTAAAGATTCATTTATTTCTCTTGTCAGTTTGGCAAGAGGAAACATGTTTTATGAAGCCTGACATGTTGCACTACAGAAAACACTTTATTGGTTGACAACAGCTCACGTCTTGTCAAAAATCCAAGTGCCAAAACCTACTTTGATTACATTGTGCGACAGCAGAACGAACAAGACAAGAAACCCCACAACAGTATATTTTTAGACAGGCTAACCTTACAAAATTCATGAGGTACATCACAGCTGAACAACCCACTGTTGACATTTTTCTGTTTAGCTTGTCATAAATTTCTGTCAGTCGACATTCAAAAATGTTTGACAAATAGCAAAATAAACTCACAGGTAATTAATGCTGAATTCTAAACAGTACACAATGAAATAATGTTCGACGGCTGACGAGTCTGAAAAAAAAAAAAAAAATTGTTCAGCTAGGATTTTACTTTAAGCAAAGACAGTCTAGCCACCAATCCAATCTCTTCTGTCCTATTTGTAACAGCAAATATTCTGTTGAACATTCATTGTTTAGGTCAGTACCATTACCTTCTGGAAATACTTTTGAGTTTAGAGTCTTTAGTGCTCGCTTTACGAAAAAGAGTTGGATGGGAAATAAAGTGCTATTTAATCCACACTTAAACATACCAATCCATCACAACACTGTTTTCAGCCCACACCCAGACAATCAGACATGAGGTCAACACACACACACAGACACACACACACACACACACAGACACACACACACACACACACACACACACACACACACACACACACACACACACACACACACACACACACACACACACACACACACACACACACACACACACACACACACACAGAGTAATCCCAGACAGACAGTGTTGAGGAAGGCTTTGATAAAGGTAAACTGGAAAGCAGAGATAAAGGAACAGCAGGAGCTAAAGTCCACAGTAAAGCTTGTTCTAACAAAACACAGACGTCTATGGGAAGATGAAAAAAGGCACTGAAGAAAAAAAAATGCATTCCTAAGACAGTTTTACTGTACGCTATCAAATAGTGCCGTTTTGATAGATTTTAGTGTTTTTAGTGATATAATATAATATAATATAATATAATATAATATAATATAATATAATATAATATAATATAATATAATATAATATAATATAATATAATATAATATAGCAGCAGGCTAAGTAGGGCCGCCTCCAGCTCTTCTTGGGGGATCCCACGGCGTTCCCAGGCCAGTCCGGCGATATAATCCCTCTAGTGTTCCCTGGGGTCTCTTCCCAGTTGGACATACCCGGATTGCCTCCACCAGAAGGCGTCCGAAAGGAATACAGACCAGCTGCCTAAACCACCTCAACTGGCTCCTTTAAATGAAAAGGAGCAGCGGCTCTACTCCAAGTCCCTCCCTAATATCAGGGATTTGCACCCTGTTTCTTAGGCCGTGTGTCCACCAAAGCATTTTTAGCCAGCTAAAAATGCCAGGTGCTCTGCTGAAAACACCTAGCTGTGGCAGCGTAATGTTTTTTTTCCAGTTGAGATGCTTTGTTTGCTATGATACGTAATATCTGTGGAAGTGTTACTAATATCTTATTTCACAGATAGTTTGTTTCTGCACTGTTTCGTAAAAAAATGTTGATACAATGTAAAGCATTTGCTCTGGCTCTTGTTTTAAATTATTTTGTTACGTTAATTTGTCATCTGTTGATGTTGTACAAGCAGAATGTAGTGGTTGGTGGGTGTTGTAATTGTCCCGCCCCTCCTCCACTGTGATTGGATGGAAAGTGACCGTGATGACTGCTGCATTTTACCTAAAGTTAAACATTCTTCAACTCAACGATTCAGTGTGAAATAGACACTCAGTGCCTCGTTACGCTCCTGGTGTTTTAAAGGGGACCTATTATGCCCCCTTTTACAAAATGTAAAATAAGTCTCAGATGTCCCCAGAGTGTGTATGTAAAGTTTTAGCTCAAAATACCTCACAAATAATTTTTTTTAGCATGTTAAAATTGGCACTTTTTGGGGGTGAGCAAAAACGCACCATTTCGGTGTGTGCCCTTTAAATGCAAATGAGCTGCTGCACTTGGCCTAAGAGGGCGGAGCTTCAAGAAATGATTCTCTGGTGTCAGGAGTCAGTAAAAGCTTAATAAAACACAGTGCAAGTGTGCATTAAAATATTATCCATAAATTCTCTCTCTCTCTCCCTTGTATTATCATCAACATACATAGCAAAGTACACAGAAGCACTCATTACAACTAACAGTAAACAAATATATAAAGACCTTATGCCTTTTAGGGTGGTGCTTAATAAACTGGTAAACTTTATATCTGTAAATAAACTAAGATGAGTGCTCTCACCTTCATTACTGCTGTATCCAGTATCACTCTGGAGACTGTAAGCTGGATCACGAACAGTTTGTACTGATCTATCCTTGAGTAACACATTTTTACCACAGCCTCTGTTTTGTATTGTCCCTTTGTATTTACATTCATTCACAAAGCAGTCCAGTGTGAAATGATTTGCGCAGACATAAACAAATTTCAGTAGAGTTGAGGAAGCATTTTCTTTGAAAACAAAATTAATCCACCTCATCTTCAGCAACCCAGATTTCAGGAGTAAATGGAGAGAGCTATGTGGATTAATCCATCCAGCTACAGCTAAAACGTTTGGGAGACATTCTCGTCAGTGCAGCAATGGTGGACTGTACAACTGGCTGTGAACTCGCTCAGGGCAGCTCTATATTAAAACAGCAGTGTTTGTCAACATTTGTGGGCGGGACCTGTGGCTAATGTGACGTCACATTGCCAGGAACCTGCAAATGGCTTGTTCTTAGACACCACTTATGATTTATGGGGATTAAAAAAAAAAAAAAAAGGAGTGGTGGGATTTTTATCATTAATGGGTGATTGTGTACACACACTGCCAACACACTTGTAAAGGTGCCCTCGAATGAAAAATTTAATTTATCTTAGTCAAATAACAAGAGTTCAGTACATGGAAATGACATACAGTGAGTCTCAAACTCCATTGTTTCCTCCTTCTTATATAAATCTCATTTGTTTAAAAGACCTCCGAAGAACAGGCGAATCTCAACATAACACAGACTGTTACGTAACAGTCGGGGTGTACGCCCCCAATATTTGCATATGCCAGCCCATGTTCCCAACATTATGAAAGGCATTAGAAAAGGGCAGCCAGTAACGTCTGGATCTGCACAGGTGAATTATCACACTTTATGCAGGTAAGCAAGCAAGAACAATAGTGAAAAATGGCAGATGGAGCAATAATAACTGACATGATCCATGATATTATGATATTTTTAGTGATATTTGTAAATTGTCTTTCTAAATGTTTCGTTAGCATGTTGCTAATGTACTGTTAAATGTGGTTAACACTAGCACTACCAGAATTCTATAACTACTAGAACTGCCAATAGCGGTCATTTTGACTGTTCATACCAGACAGCAGTGAATGTCATTTTTGTCATGTTATATTTACTTCAAAGCTTCTATGGTCATGTTTTATGAAAAATGTGGGGTAATTTAAGCATACATAATATAATATGTTTGTGATATTATTGTGAAAGAGCTACAAGACCTCCAACAAAAGTGCATGCCGCGATTTGCTTTCCGCAATTTGCATCCGGCAAGCTGGAGATCAAAGTTTTTCACCACAGTTAAAATGTTGTTTTTGAAAGTCAAAATGTCAACAAATATAAAATGAAGCAGAATATTTCGTTAGATAAAAACATATTGTGAATTTTGGAAATGATTACATCTGTCTTTATTCAATACATTTTGACTTTTGGAGTTTACAATGCTTTAGCATTATCGGAAATGTTTGGACCACACGAATCGGAAACAATTTTATGAATTGAATCGAATTTGAAGTGTCCACTCTCCTTTTTTTTACGAACCGGAACTATCTCTGAATCACTCTCAGAATCAGTGTCAGACGAACTGTCAAGAGACCAAATGACATCGCTCTCTGCTCCTCCATCAGACTCTGCATCATCAATGTTCTCAAGCAAGGATAAAACCTCAGTGACAGTCATTTTCTTTCTTGTTGCCATTTTGATGGTAAAGCTAAGTTTTAGCTTAGCAAAAGCATACAAAACTGCCAGAGAAAGGTTGCTAGGCAACAGCTACGCACATCTTTAACGGCGGGAAAAAGCGCTGAGGAGATACAACGCCTGTAATATGTGCGGTCAAATTGATCGCTATGGCCATTCAAGGTAGAAATACTCAGAACTCTTTTGTGTTTTGTAATTTTAATAAAATAACAATGTTAAAATAAAATTTACATTAATTTAAGAAAAGTCATGAAACTGTAGTTATATGGGTTTTATTTCAACAAAGTTATTACATTGCAAATCTTTAAAACGGTCAAAATGACTGCCTTGGTAGTTCTAGTGTTAAAGTTGCCATCTTTTCTTACTGTATTCACAGAGACAAGAGCCGTCGCTATTTTCATTATTAAACACTTGCAGTCTGTATAATGCATAAACACAACTTCATTTTTTATAAATCTCTCCAACAGTGTAACATTAGCCGTTGGCCACAGAGCATAGCCTCAAATTCATTCAGAATCAAATGTTAACAATATAACACATAATCCGACGCATGCATGCAGCATGCATGACGAACACTTTGTAAAGATCCATTTGAGGGTTATATTAGCTGTGTAAACTTTGTTTATGCACTGCTGAAGGCAAGCGCAAGCTCCGTGGGTGTGGAGCACGAGAATTAAAGGGCCAGTAGCCCTGAATCGGCTCATTTATAATGATGCCCCAAAATAGGCAGTTAAAAAAAATGAATTAAAAAAAGATATATGGGGTATTTTGAGCTGAAACTTCACAGACACATTCAGGGGACACCTTAGACTTATATTACATCTTTTTAAAAAACATCTTTTAAAAAAAAAGATAGGTCCCCTTTTAAAACGAGGTGCTTCCATTAAAACAATATGCTAGCCTCAGAAAAAAATGCTTTGATGGACACATGGCCTAAGGGTTAGCCTATCCACCCTGCGGAGAAAAGTAATTTCATCTTCTTGTACCCACAATCTCGTTCTTTTAGTCACTACTCAGAGTTCATGACCATAGGGGAGTTTTGGAATACAGATCAACTGGTAAATCGAGTGTTTCTGGCGAAGACTACAACGGCCCAGTACAACAGCCACATTAGTGCTGCTGCTATACCAATCCTCCGATCAAGCTCCTGCTCCAAGCTATCCTCACTTATGAACAAGACCCTGAGACACTTGAACTCCTCCACTTGGGGAAGCAAATCACTCCCTAGTCAGAGTGGACAATCCACATTTTTTTCTGGATTTGGAGGTGCTGACTCTCATTCCCACTACGTCACACTTGGTCACAAACCACCCAAGTAAGCACTGGGGGTCACAGCCCGACAAGGCCATCAGGACAACATCATCCGCAAATAACAGCGATGCCACCCTAAGGACCCCATACCGGACAACCCCCGCCTCCTGCTGTACCTTGAGATCCTGTCCATGAATTCCACAGACAGAATATGAGACCAGGGACAGCCCTGGTGGAGTTCAACACTCATTGGGAACAAGTCTAACTTACTACCAAGAATGCAAAATAACCATGACAGTTCAGAAAAAGAGTTGTTTGTGTCTATCTGCAAACATTAAAATATCCCTCTGATGTGCATGACAGAATGAATGTCAGCCGAATAAATGGACTTTCCAATTCCCTGTCACGCAAAGCTTGCCAAAATAAGAGTGGGAACACTGCACAAACAAACTATTGAAAAGATGTGATTCATGGAAAAATATTGTTTAGCCAAAAGGAATGAATTTGTCATAGTGAACACCTGCAGAAACTGAAAATTAAATATAAATTTGATATAAAGAGAGAAGGGAAACTTGCAGAACATACTGAGCAACAAGGCCTGTTGGTTCAAAACCAGACATGTTCTTTTAAAATGACAAGGATGAAAACCATTTAAATGCCACAAAGACAGAATTAAATTTCATCGGCCATGCGCATCCTTTCATTTCACACGTCCTCTGAGAAAATTATGACATACTCTTGAAAAGTAATGGACACTTTTATCATTATATTGGCCATGCAGTCTTCACGGATTCACAATTTACGTCGTTATCATATAAGATGATCTCTTTGGGGCGAGGGAAGAGACCAAATGTGCCAGATCGCATCCAAATTGTTTAATACAGCTTTGAGCTTTAACGCTGTGATTGAAATTCAACATTACCCAATAAAAACAACACATGACCTTTCTACTTCTTGTTGAGGGTGATCAATCGATGGCGAATTTTCATTTCTGGCTGAGCTGCCCCTTTAAAGAAGCACATTGCGAGACCATCTCCTCTAGCTTCTCTCCAGCTTTGTATATGTGAGTGCAGCGAGAGGCGAGAGTGGGCTGTAAGCAGCGTAAAGGCAAGCTGTCAGAGAATGATGGGTTGCAGTCGGCTGGGTTTGGGGACTGGGATGAACAGGGCCGCAGTGCTGTGGCCAGCAGGAAAGTTCTGCAAAGGTTCATCATCATCAACAGGCTCTGCTCAAGAGCAAAGGATCGATTGTTTCATCTCCTCTGTGTACTGAAGAGATAGATTCATCCTATGCTTTTTCACCTTTCCTCCTTTTTCTCTCAGTCTTTTTGATCCCATGCTGTGGACGGATTTCTCTCACAGGCATCTGAGAACCTGTGCACGCACACACTTTTCCCTCCTTTTCATCACTCACTGAGCCAAAATTCTATAAGCTCATATTTTTCATTGTCTTCTTGGTAAGCTGTGGGTATGTTCTGGTGTTTGTACAATACTGAAACCCTCAACAAGGGTAGATTGAATGTCCACATAAGGACAGCTATGTGCAGAAGATCAGATTCATCCCATTTGTTTTTATTATTGCTTTTGTTGAAGACCATCTCAAGTGTATTAAGAACAGGAAGCCATTGTGTAATGGGGATAGTGGGATCCAAATATCTGAGACCACATTGGAAATATGGGAAATCTGAAAAGCATACAATTGAGCTTCCATTTTCCATATTTGAGTGCTCTATGTGTGTTGGCTGATGAATTTTTATATAAATAAAATCTGTTCATCATATAACGTGATAGTGCCTTTTCAGAAGACTTGTAAGAAATTGTTCGATTTACATGGATTTATTTTATGATCTCTTTATTAATGTTCTGAACCATCAGCATTTTGGGTGAATAGACTCTCAATGGAGGACAAAAATTATTTATTTATAATTATTAAAAATATCTTAATTTGTGTTTATCGAAGATAAAAGTCTTATGGGTTTGGAACAATACTAATAACTTTCAACCATCTAATGATCTGTTTGATGTTTACTTCATGATTTTTTTTTAAGATAACTTACAACACATTTGTAAATCGTTAGCATACCACTTATTAATCATTTATGAACATATATTCATGTTTGTGAATGATTCGTTCATCATTAACTAATAATGTATAAATGACTTATAACTGAATTAATAAAACCTTCATAAAATGTTAGTATATCACTTAGTAATCATTTATGAATGTAGTCATGTTTTGTAAATTAGTTCATCATTAATAATGTATAAATGACTTATAACTGAATTAATAACACATTCATAAAATGTTAGTATATCACTTATTAATCATTTATGAATTTAGTCATGTTTTGTAAATGATTAGTTCATCATTAACTAATAATGTATAACTTATAACTGAATGTTATTATGAAGTGTTACCGAATTTCATTCGTAACTTTTCCCCCACCATTGAATTTTCCATATTTATACGGCAGGGGGCGCTGTTACGCATCTTCTGAAAGAGTACGGAATCACGACTGGAGTACGACGTTTCTCTCTGGTGTCACCTTAGTTTGTGTTAATTATAAGATGTGATAGTAGTGTCACTGTTATACTTTATGTAAGTGCACCTGTGGGAACTTTATCAGAATGCCAAGCTAAAAACCTCTAACATAAGATACACAGACTTTTTTATCATAACTATTAACAAAGTAAAAAAATGGCTTTATCATTGTTTGACTTTGCAATGGGTGTTTACTGTTTACAGAGAGAATACTTCAACTAGTTAGCGTGGACTAGCATCTTAACATCCTATTACAACACAGATAGAGCTCCACTCTACTGTAATAATAAAAACACAGAGGAAAAAAAAAACAGTTTGTTTTACAGTTATGTAAGCGAACCAGGCAACAGCTATGTTGTAAACTCCCAAGTCAAGCACAAACATGAATAGCTGATAACGCATTAGACTCTGTAAACATAAGTCGTGCTCCATCAATGATCATTACTCCAAGTAATAAGACAGACAAGCTGCATTAATCAACACATTTTTAGACAATATCGGACCCACATCTGAATAGCAGAACTACAGAAACGTGAGTTAGCCGGTTAGCAGGAGACATACAGACTACGGAGTACGTTACACAACATTACATGCAAAACTACGAATTTTGAATGATCGCTAGAAAATATAAACATCAATTATTAATCATACTTACAGGGTTAGATTCAGAGGAGCAAGCTGGTCTAAAACTGGGTATTGATCCATATTTGAAGACCAAGCGTTTTGTGAATCCTGCATTAAACTCCATGAGGTTTGAGAGGCAGTCGCCAGTAAAATGACGAGAACACAACAAAAGATTGTACTGATGTGGTATTTTTGAAAAAAATAATTTTCCCTGGCGTCTGCGCACGCAATAAGTGGGTGGGCAATATGCTAATGTTTCGTTGTGACATCACAACGAAACGACTTGGGATTCATTTTACAAACGACTCGTTTAATTGACTCTGAGTCAACTCTTACTTTTGAGAGACAATAACTTTATATATGGTGCACTTTCAAATGTAATACTTTGCAGGATGTTTTCATTCACTTAAAGCTATGTTGCACACTACCTGAAAGGTAATTTTCAAAAATCCATCATAGGAGCACTTTAAAACACTCGCAAAAAAATCTGAAATATGTGATAAAAGCATTTCTAATGGACATCGTAGTCTTTGACAAAAACATGATTTTCCCAGCTTTTTGTTCAAAATATAGCTTTTTTTATGAAACTTACCCACATTCAAGTGTTAATAAAACAAAAAAAATTTAAAAAAAAAAGAATGCATGAAGCTAGAATGAAATGTTCTTTGTTCTTTCTTTTGATATATTGCTCAGATGTTCTTACAAAAAACATTCTGGGGGCCATGGAAGTTTTGTGAAAAAAATATTTCACCAATCCAACCACAGGTTTGACACACACTTGTACAGTGCAAAACTGTTTGACTGCTAACAAACCAAATACTAACTTATGAAATTCGTGTTAATTTTTCAGTCAAATTTTAACTCAATTTTTCCATGCTAATAAATGGAAATAAGGTCAATTCAATTACAAGAAATGCTAAATAGAAGATTTTTTTTATTAGCAGTAATAACTTTTGGACCCGAGAATATACTAAAGATATCCATCACTGATGTTGTCTTGGAATAATATCAAAGTTTCCTCACATTACTGTTGCATATCAGGTAAATATGTAGACATTCTTGTCCAAAAGGTAAGGATTGAAGGATGCCTTTGATGTTGGATAGCAGCATGTAGCCTACAAAACCTCTATATCACTTCCCAACAGCTTTTTCCACCTAATACACCTGAATGTAATCCCTTTTAGCCAAAACTGTTCACAGAAGACAGACATACAAGGACTATCCTTAAGGAGCAGTCCTATTGCAGAAGACAACATCAGGTACAAGAGAACATTTCCAGAATATAAAGGACACATTTTCTTACTGAAACTAATTCCTTAAAGAGGTAGTTCATCTAAAAACCTTTCTAAAAACGTTTTGTCATCATTTACTCACCCTCATGTAGTTCCAAACTTGTACCTGTATGACTTTCTTCTGTAGAAACAAAAGAAGATATTCTGAAGAACATTTTGAATGTTTTTGGTCAAACAATGAAAGTCCAAAATCAATGGGGTCCAAAATCATGTCTTGGATCTTTGTTTGTGTTCCACAAAAGAAAGTTCTGTTACAAAGTGAGTTTAAGCTTAAAACAAGAAAAATTGTCCACCAGTGGGGTAAGAAAAATAAACTTAATTTAAATAGAAAATTATTGTATTTTTCTTAGACCATTGGCAGATATTTATTCTACTTTTAAGCATAAAATAATTTAGGAAGCAAACTATATCTCAATTTTTTCTTCTCAAATAAATTTATCTCGATTTTAAAATGTTTAGATATTTGTACTGGAAAACAAGAAATCATTCTAACAAGGAACCACCATTATGACTTCCAACTAAAAACTATATATATCAGGCATAACATTATGACCACCTTTCCTAATATTGTGTTGGTCCCCATTTTGCTGGCAAAACAGCCCTGACTCTATCACGTATGGCAGAGAGGGTAATCCAGAAACATAATCCAAACAGGCAAGGGTCAAAATTCACAGAAACAGTCCATACAAAAACAAGAAAAACACAAGAAAAACCAAAACGCAGAAACCAGAAACCATACATGAAAACACCATAACAAAAGCAGAAAGAAACTAGGTATAAATAGACAGACACTAATGAACAAACACAAAACAGCTGGGTGCAATGAATGGTATAATGAGTCCGGGAAGTGGGTTATGGGAATTGAAGTCCAAATGAGGTGAATAATAGTCCGTGTTGGAGTGCCTTCTGGTGGCTAAATAGGGCACTCCAACTGGTGATCATGACAGACTCATCGAGGCATGAACTCCACTAGACCCCTGAAGGTGTGCTGTGGTATCTGGCACCAAGATGTTAGCAGCAGATCCTTTACTTCCTGTAAGTTGAGAGGTGGAGCTTCCATGAATCTTACTTGTTTGTTCAGCACATCCCACAGATGCTCGATTGGATTAAGATCTGGGGAATTTGGAGGCCAAGTCAACACCTCAAACTTGTTGTTGTGCTCCTCAAACCATTCCTGAATCATTTTGCTCTGTGGCAGGGTGCATTATCCTGCTGAAAGAGGCCACAGCCACCAGGGAATACCGTTTCCATGAAAGGGTGCACATGGTCTGCAACAATGCTTTGGTAAGTGGTACATGTCAAAGTAAAATCCACATGGATGGCAGGACCCAAGGTTTCTCAGCAGAACATTGCCTAAAGCATCACACTGCCTCCGCCGGCTTGCCTTCTTTCCATAGTGCATCCTGGTGCCATGTGTTCCCAAGGTAATGAGTTTATCAGACAGTCCACCTTCAATTTGAGCTACAGTAGCTTGTCTGTTGGATCAGACCACACGGGCCAGCCTTCGCTCCCCAAGTGCATCAATGACCCTGTCGCTGGTTCACCACTGTTCCTCCTTGGACAACTTTTGATAGATACTGACCACTGCAGACCAGGAACACTCCACAAGAGCTGCAGTTTTGGTGATGCTCTGACCCAGTCATCTAACCATCACAATTTGGCCATTGTCAAACTCGCTCAAATCCTTACGCTTGCCCATTTTTCCTGCTTCTAACACATCAACGTTGAGGACAAAATGTTACCTAATATATCCCACCCACTAACAGGTGCCGTGATGAAGAGATAATCAGTGTTATTCACCTGTCAGTGGTCATAATGTTATGCCTGATCGGTGTATATAGTGCAAGTATAAACACTAAACATCGCATCCTGAGTGAATAACCCTGTAGTGCTACAGATTATATTTTTAAGGTACACCAACAATGGTAAACTCTGATATAAAATGTTGTAAATTATACCAAAAATTTCCAGGAAAAGCACCCGTTCAATTTGTCATTTCACACAGTGTTTACTTACCAAGCATTTGGCCACATATAGCAGTATGGGCTACTTCTGAATCGATTGATTGCCCTCGTGTAACGCCACCTATTGAAAATGAATAGGGACACAGGCTCAAGGCCACTTGAATTCTAATGAATTTCTGAGAAATGTATCATTGAGTGTTGTGTCCTAATTAAAAAGAGCTGCATAAGTGTGGTGAGGAGCTTGGTGGTCCACAAGGACTCTGTTAATCAGAAGTCTCCTTCTGTGTGAATTAACAATAGATTGCATTGAATAACCACAGCAGGGAAATTGATGGTGCTGAACCAACTACTATAGATTGGAGTTCAGTCCATTGTAACTTTGGTTTCCATACAACTTATACAACTCATGAACATACACTAGAATAAAATATAATATAATAATATCCTTATCCCTCATTATGAAGGATTTGGATAATATTTGCATGCAGTTGTATCATTGCTAGAAAAAAAAAAAAATTGTTTTGTGAGATAATGAGTCAAAGATGTTTTTTTTTTTATTATTATTATTCGTCATTATTATAAAATGGAGCTCATCACCTCACTCTAAATAGACTAAATTCTCACAATGAATTTATAATGTGTAATTTTTCATTGGTTCAATACAATTACAAACCAACTTTTCAAGATTCTGTGCTTCACAGTTTTCTAAGCTAGAGTTTTCATACTTGTTTTTGTGGATATAATAAGTGTGTGTGTGTGTGTGTGTGTGTGTGTGTGTGTGTGTGTGTGTGTGTGTGTGTGTGTGTGTGTGTGTGTGTGTGTGTGTGTGTGTGTGTGTGTGTGTGTGTGTGTGTGTGTGTGTGTGTGTGTGTGTGTGTGTGTGTGTGTGGGAGTGAAACCTGTAGCTGTGGGGTTGTAGTATGTGAATTTTCGCATAGCAGGAAGCAAAACTAAACAGTGTTCATTCTAAATCATGTTTCGCCCTATGACACTGAGTTCTAGAACGGACCCAATTATTTGTTTGTCTACTGACAGAATTTCAGCATGAATGATTACCTCTATACAGACTTTGGCTAGTGGTGTTGTATTTGAGTGCTAGCAACAACAATGCTTGTTAGCACAAGCTCATTCATTTCCACTGCATTAAATAAGCCCATTGACAAACCAAAAAGTATGAATATTGTTACATGGCCCTTATCATGTTAAAACAGTTGCGTAAGGTAACAAATTACCTTGGTGGAAAGCATATTGAATTGTGTGTAATTCATTTGTGAAACAGATGAGTGCAAAATTAGCATAGCATGATATAAGTAGGAAAATGTAGTGAAATCCTTGCTATTTTGTAGATCCATCTTATTTATTTTACATTTTTAAAATAAATTGTGTGAGGCTTGGCATTGAATAATTGGATCTTGTTTGGATGACAGCTTATTTGCAAGATGGCAAATAAGGCTTAGTAGCCAAAACAAACATGTGAATAAGGTGCTTGAGTGAATTTCATATTATTTTTGCAATTCGGATATTTATTTATCTTTTATTTATTTTTCCTGAAATCCATTTTTAATGTTAGCCCAGGTATTTTGCACTAAAATAACTGCAATTCTATCATGAAAATTCTCTGAAGATTTGTTTGAATGGTAATGGATATGACAAGGTCAATGTATTTGTGACCAGCTTTCCATTGACATACAGTCTGTTAGGATACAATATTTGGCCAAGATACAACTATTTGAAAATCTGGAATCTGAGGGTGCAAAAAATCAAAATATTGAGAAAATTACCTTTGTCTTTGTTTTGAATAGGCCTCTAGCGACCCCTAGCGAACAGAAATCCTACATATTGCACCTTTAATAAACACAAAATAGGTGTCATTTGAAAGCTTAGTGTCTGAACTTTACAATGCATGAATGCAATTTGATTAACTCCTAAGTAGTGCTGAGTTTTTTGCTGATAAATAGAAAAAACGTTTTCATAATTTAACAAATATGTAGTAAGTATTCAAGTGAACAAAATATATAACACTGGCCTAGTGGTTTTTGGATATTTTACTGCAAAAATCGTACTTATTGTACCTTTAAGACAGTAGTTTTTAAAAATATGTTTGTTTGTGTTTTGTTTTTGTTTTTTTGCTAGGTAGCGACAGCGGGCGGTTCATTACAGACTACTCGGCACTCCTTGCAAGCAATTGTTAGATGCATTAAAAAGCCAAGTTTCTAAGCTTTAAAATGATACCTATTTTGTGTTAACCCACATAATATAAAATAAGCATGGACGGTTCTGGAAACACTGAATAACACATTGCATCCCGGAAAGACGAGAGAGATATTTTTAGCCAAATATGTTACATCATTCCGTGAGTAATATCTCATTATCAAAAACAATGGATTTTGTTTTTTTGTTTTTTTGGGGGGGCTCATTTTATTTGTAAGAATCTGCTTTAAATGGTGATGTGATGATCTGTGATCTATGATCTGTGCAATTTACATGAAGTAATGAGCAAAAACACCATATTTGTTTACAGTTAGCGCCTGTTCCTGTTTTTGTTATAATCTCAATTTGTGCAGACTCATTAGAGGGTGAAAATTACGCAACAGGAGCATGTTGGAGGCATGATCTGAACGTGTAAAATCTCTGATTTTGTATGCAAAAATAATTATTGTGCTACCTACTTGATTTCTATTTCTATTGGCTCTTAAAGAGGAGCAAACGGGAGTCCTTAGCAATGCATATTACTTACAAAAATACAGTTTTGATATATTTACAGTTGAAAATTTACAAAATATCGGTTACACTTTATTTTACATTTATTTTAATTACTCAAATAGGTACTGAGTACTATTAATTAATTACATGTACTTACTATAGAGTTACAGTTAGGGTTAGGGTTTGGTTTAGGGTTAGTTACTTGTAATTATCCATCATTTACTGTAATTAATATACATGTAGTAACATGTAACTATGGCACTGTAAAATAAAGTGTTACCAAAATATCTTCATGAAACATGATCTTTACTTAATATTCTAATGATTTTTGGCATAAAAGAAAATTTGATACCCGTGTGACGTTTTGTGGTCCAGGGTCACATTTGGTCTTGGTGAAATAGATCTGCTACGCTGCTGCTGCAAAGCGAGTACAGGGACTTTCTTCTGCCAATACATACACCAATACACATGTAGTAAACTTGAACCCATCTTTCATACACCTTTAAATGTACTCATCAGACATAGGAAATACACTTATGAATTATTTAAAATATAAGAATAATATATGATAAATATATACAAAATGTATTCGTAATGTTGTAGGCAATAAATTATAAATACATTTTGTATATATTCATTATATATTAATCTTTTATTTGAAATACATCATAAGTCTATTTTAAAAGTGTTTGAAAGATGGGTTCAAGTGTACTACAAGTGGTAACTAAATATATATATATATATATATATATATATATATATATATATATATATATATATATTTTTTTTTTTTTTTTTTTTTTTTTTTTTAATACAGGGATAGTATGTTAAAAGCACATTTTAGTTCAAAATTCATGGTGTCTCAAAATAGCACAGTTGAAATTAAGATTATCTTAAGAAGTACTAAAGTACAGCTTTTAGTATATTAAGTACAAAATAAGAGCACAGAAATAGAGCACTTTAAGTACCTTATGGAAGTGTACTAAGTGTACTAAAATAAAACGTATTTTACTGCACTTTTTTTTCACCTGAGTAGACATTCTGATACTTTCCGTTTGCATTAAGATTATTTTTATTACCACACTGGCAGATATTGATAATTTTACTTAAGTAAAATGCACTTAATTTAGATCCCCCCAGGAAACAAGACTAAATATCTTATATCATTTTCTTATATAGAAAATCCATCCTGATTTAGGAATTTTTAGATATTTGTACTTGAAATAGGATGAAAAATACTCAGTACGAAAAGCATTTTTGCAGCGTGAATGAATGAGTTAACTATTTAAACATCACTTGCACTTTAAAAAGGGGACCAGAGGAAACTCTGGGTTTACCAAAGAAAACCTGCTCCCGACCAGGTTAGGTTCACAGAGTAAGTTACCATGGTAGCTGACTCTGAGTATAAGTTACCTCTCTTTCAGAAACGGGCTTGACTTAACCTGCTTTGTCGGGTTTGACATACCTCCCATTCTGAAACAGAAAACCCAGAGTTTCCCTCATTTCAGGGTTATTTTCTGAAACAGGCCCCAGGTCTGGTCCTCTCTCGTCCTTCACTGTTGTCACTCCTCCTTTTATCCTTCTGTAGCTCCTCAGTGAGACTTGAGACTCTTTAGCCTTTAGACTCGTTTAACCTTACTCAAACTCTACTGTGTTCTAACCATACAAGTTTCCAACAAAGATTTCTTTTCTAACAAAGCAAAACACTGCTGCACAGCAACAAAATCACAGCCAATCAGAAAATATGAGATTTAATATATAGACCAGTGACATTTCATTGTGGGCAAAGCACAACACAGCAAAACATGCAGCAAAACACAACAAAAACAGAAACCAAGTCACTAACAATGACTTGTCGCTCATTGCTTGTCAATGTTGGTTAGGGTCAGGACTCAGAATAATATGGAGAACATAGGATCTCTATTGCTTGCCATTTTATCATGTCACACACGGTTAGGACCCAGTATTAGAACAGCTACTGAGACATGCCTGACAGGGTTGTTAAGTGCATCAGTGACTGCCTACTTTTTCAGCGGCCTTGGGTTCAAGTAATTTTTTTCCCATTCAAGTATTTTTTCCATTCATTTTCTCTATATGCATTCAAAAGAGTTCTAAGCTTTGAATGAAACTAACCAGATCTGAGAATTACAGAGAATTCTTAAACACATTACAACATTTGATTTGAATCAAGAGTGTGATTTGAAAATTTAAAAAAGACCAATGTTACAGTTTAACACCTTTCATTCTTTCATGGGGAAAAACTGCTCATTCAACAACAGTCAGAAAAAGAAAAAAGAAAAGAATCACAGTATATAGAAAGAATGATTTGCTGACCTCATTTTGTCACTGTGTGAGTCACTATAATGCAGCACTTTTCCAAGAATTTGGCAATGAAAATTCCAAGAAAGAAGCATGGGCCATTGCTTAGGAAAGTCAGAACTCACGGTGAGTTGGTCTCAAAATTCAAACGTTATCAAAAATAATCTCTGTAGAGAAAACAAATGGGATTTTGGGCTTAAGGCTGTTGATGAACAGGGTCTATGAGGATAAACAGCTAATAGTAAAGTAGGCTTGTTTTCAGACTTTAATTACATCATTTGGTAGACAGGTCAATTTTGAGATGACAGCACAATTGAATCTTGTAACGTTATGTTAATGGTGTAAATTGGCGTGAATTCACCTGTTAATTTAAACAATGAACTGCTAACCAAACCTTAATTTAATCTATTTGTTTCTTTTGTGCCATGTTTGTGAATGTAAAAGGTCTGCAAAGGTTTAAAGATCAAAGTGCACAACAAATAAATGTATGGTCTCCTAAAAGAAATAATCGATTCTGAACCTTTAAAATAGCATAATAGGCACTTTAAATTATAATTCTGTTGTCCTGAATACTGAATCAACATGGCTGTGACTGATGTAAAAATGAAAATTGATGAGCCTGTTTTTAATTTATGGCACTAAAGTACAGAAACTTCCTGCAGTGCCATAAGACTTTGACATTCTGACGTGTACTTTTATGCTGTAACAGCACAGAACTCAAACTTTTTGCTTTCCCTGTCATTTCAGGCAGCATTTTCTCCCTCAGTCAGCCATTTCACACAGACTCATTAATGTAATGGAGGCATAAATTTCTTAAATATTTGAATATATGTTTTGATCTTTTAAGCCATAACTCAATGTTTTCTACCATAAAATAATTAATATACTTATATTTTAACAGAGAGCCAAAGGTTGAAATACTGAAACTGTGAATTGTTTCACATTTTCTGGCCCCTTGCAAATCATGCAAATTTCAATAGGCTTCATAAATCCCTTGGTAGAGGTTTTCCATCAGTATAAATGCAAAGTATTCATTAGATGATTTTTTTTTTACTGCACAACTCAATGTGGAGGCATATCAAGGACCTGGCTCCCAATAAGCACAGTCTGCACAAATAGAAAAACAACCTGACAAAAAGAAATTTATAGTTTAATGCAAAAAGTTAAAAGTTTACATTCTGCTTTGGTAACAAAAGTATTAAAAAGTATCAAAGGTGCTGATTAAGAAGGTTTATTTCTTAAAGCTACAGTGGGTATGGAAAGTATTCAGACCAACTTAAATTTTTCACTCTTTGTTATATTGCAGCCTTTTGCTAAAATCATTTAAGTTCATTTTTTTCCCTCATTAATGTACACACAGCACCCCATATTGACAGAAAAACACAGAATTGTTGACATTTTTGCAGATTTATTAAAAAAGAAAAACTGAAATATCACATGGTCCTAAGAATTCAGACCCTTTGCTCAGTATTTAGTAGAAGCACCCTTTTGATCTAATACAGCCATGAGTCTTTTTGGGAAAGATGCAACAAGTTTTTCACATCTGGATTTGGGGATCCTCTGCCATTCCTCCTTGCAGATCCTCTCCAGTTCTGTCAGGTTGGATGGTAAATGTTGGTGGACAGCCATTTTTAGGTCTCTCCAGAGATGCTCAATTGGGTTTAAGTCATGGCTCTGGCTGGGCCATTCAAGAACAGTCACTGAGTTGTTGTGAAGCAACTCCTTCGTTATTTTAGCTATGTGCTTAGGGTCATTGTCTTGTTGGAAGGTAAACCTTCGGCCCAGTCTGAGGTCCAGGATATCCCTGTACTTGGCCGAATTCATCTTTCCCTCGATTGCAACCAGTCGTCCTGTCCCTGCAGCTGAAAACCACCCTCACATCATGATGCTGCCACCACCATGCTTCACTGTTGGGACTGTATTGGACAGGTGATGAGCAGTGCCTGGTTTTCTCCACACATACTGCTTAAAATTAAGGCCAAAAAGTTCTATCTTGGTCTCATCAGACCAGAGAATCTTATTTCTCACCATCTTGGCAAACTCTATGCAGGCTTTCATGTGTCTTGCACTGAGGAAAGGCTTCCGTCGGGCCACTCTGCCATAAAGCCCCGACTGGTGAAGGGCTGCAGTGATGGTTCACTTTCTACAACTTTCTCCCATCTCCCGACTGCATCTCTGGAGCTCAGCCACAGTGATCTTTGGGTTCTTCTTTACCTCTCTCACCAAGGCTGTTCCCCCTTATAGCTCAGTTTGGCTGGTTGGCCAGCTCTAGGAAGGGTTCTGGTCGTCCCAAACGTCTTCCATTTAAGGATTATGGAGGCTACTGTGCTCTTAGGAACCTTAAGTGCAGCAGAAATTCTTTTGTAACGTTGGTCAGATCTGTGCCTTGCCACAACTCTGTCTCTGAGCTCTTCAGGCAGTTCCTTTGACCTCATGATTCTCATATGCTCTAACATGCACTGTGAGCTGTAAGGTCTTATATAGACAGGTGTGTGGCTTTCCTAATCAAGTCCAATCAGTATAATCAAACACAGCTGGACTCAAATGAAGGTGTAGAACCATCTCAAGGATGTTTGGAAGAAATGGACAGCACTTGAGTTAAATATATGAGTGTCACAGCAAAGGGTCTGAATATTTAGGACCATGTGATATTTCAGTTTTTCTTTTTTAATAAATCTGCAAAAATGTCAACAATTCTGTGTTTTTCTGTCAATATTGGGTGCTGTGTGTACATTAATGAGGAAAAAAATGAACTTAAATGATTTTAGCAAATGGCTGCAATATAACAAAGAGTGAAAAATTTAAGGAGGTCTGAATACTTTCCGTACCCACTGTATGTGTTAACTATAATTTCTCTGAAAGAGATCAACTAACTTTTACTCGTTGCTTCAGTGTTTTATTTTTCCTACTTAACTTTCCCTCTCTATGGAATGTTCTGCCAATGAATCACAATTATCAAATTCACAGATCTTTTCATTTCGGCAAATTTTGTGTTGTAATTCAACTTGGAACGAGACCATATTACAACCTAGAAGAGAAATATAACAAATATTGTAAAATAAAATAAAGAGTTTAAGATATCTTTAAGATCTCCTGAACTTAGTAGTACACAACAATAGTTTTAGATGCATAGCATGTGACACCGCAGGACATGTCAGTTTACCTAAAGTATTTAATATGGCAAGCAGGGTGAGGCAGAGAGCTGTGGGAATGGAGTGAGGTCGGTGATTTGAGTGCTAAAGAGTCTCAAGTCTCACAGAGAAGCTCCGGAAGGATAAAAGGAGGAGTGACAAACTTTGTTTTGTATTTACTCTTTAAGTTTATAATATAGATTCAGGGTTTGTTACATGTAATGAGGACGCTACACAGATTTGATTTGATCATATTTGTAATGCTTTATTTACTTTAGTACTTCGTTCGTTAGTTTGGAGTGCACACTTACTGGCTTGCGTTGTGCTATTCTCATACTTGTTTCTTTGAGTTTAAGTTCCCGGGATGGCATTTGGATGCATGACGGCGGGGTGTGCGTCCATCCGTTGCAGCGGTCTTGACTGGCAAAAGGCTGAGGTGCGCTCAGCAGTACAGATTTACGGCTTGAGGGTGCCGCTTGCTGATACCAATTAGAAGCTACGTCATGGTGGGGGTGACGGGAATGAAATTTGGTTTTGATTTTTCTTCTTGTGTTTGCTGTTAATATTCTTTGTTTTTATTATTATTTTGGTTTCATTTGGTATTATATTTACTTCGATTAACGAACTGTGAATTTATTTGTTGATTTATAAAATGTTGATTTGTATGTTTCCCCTGTCTTGTTTAAGTGAGCTCACCGTTTGTCTTAAATACCTGGTTTTGTCTCAGTTACAGGGTCAGTTTTGTTTTGTTCAGTTCTCTTTTGTTAATCCTATAGATGGAGTTAAAGTTTTTTTCTGACCTTAGTTATTTGTTAAATTGATTTATTTTTGTATTTTTCATTTTTTTGGATAAAATAAAACTTTTTCTGGTTGGAAATCCTGTGTCCTTCTGCCTTGCCATAAGGCTTTCTCACATATGGTGGCAGCGGTGGGATGCTTCAGTAGAGGGCACAGGGGTTTCCCCGCTTCTCCTGATTAATTATACTTTCTGAGAAGCCATGAGTCGACAGCCAAAGAAAGGAGCCCTTAAGTTAGCTCCAGCTGAGCATGAAGAGGAGAGGCCGTTGGAGGAAGAAGCAGGTGATGGGGCTGAGGAAATTACAAGTCGGGAACCAACATTAACTGATTTAACTAGCCTGCTTCGAGCCCACATGGTAAGAATGGATGTTCGAGAGGCAGCAAGGAAGCAGGAGTATGGAGAACAGGAGTGACGATTCAAAGCTCTACAACATCAATTTAGTTTGCTACAGATGGAAGTTCAGGCTCGCACCTCACCTACTTCTGAGCCACGTCCTACTGACGTGGATTCTTTGGATGGGCGGAGTGGAAATGTAGACTTTGAGTCCCGACCTTCTCTTCCCCAGTTTACCTCCCACATAAGAGATCCTGACCTCACTAGTGATAATTCAGGATGGCATCGTGAACCTCGACTAGAAAAGCTAACAGACTCTGATGATATCGAGCACTTTTTGATAACTTTTGAGCGGATTGCCATAGCTTGCCGTTGGCCCAAAACTGATTGGACTTTTCATTTGATTCCATTATTAACGGGCAAAGCAAGGGCTGCCTATGTCAATATGGACCTGGATGATTGTGTAGAGTATGATAAGGTAAAGGCAGCTATCCTTATGAAGTATGATATCAGTGCAGAGACCTATAGACAGAGGTTTCGTTCCTTAGATGTCCGTCCCTCTGAGAGTCCAAAGGAACTATACGTAAGACTTAAGGAACTCTATTGCAAGTGGATCAGACCCAGGGAGAAAACTGTTGAGGAGGTGGGTGAGATAATAATTTTAGAACAGTATCTTTGCATGCTCTCTCCTGAACTCCAGGTCTGGGTCCGGGAACGAGATCCTAGAACGGCAGCGGAAGCTGCATCATTGGCCGATGTCTTTGTGGCTGCGAGGAGGAAGAATCAGCCTTGGGGCCGGAGAGCTGGTGGTGACATCCGACGACTACAGCCTCCCCAGTCCCATCAGAAACCGGTGGCTGGACCGGGTAAGTCTCCCAAGGGAGATTCCCCAGAGATTAAACCGCATAAAATCTTACGAGGGCCAGTCATTTGTTTCCAGTGCGGACAAGAGGGCCACACAAGGCCAGCCTGCCCACAAAATGCCGCTAAACTCACTAACTTATGTTATGTTCCTAGAAGTGAGACAGCGAAGGTGAGCAAGCCAAGTGTACTGCTCCAGACAATGACAGTGACCGTAAACGGTAAGGAATTGAAGGCCCTAATTGATACTGGGAGTGATCAGACCTTGGTGAACAGGAAGTTTGTGGCTCCATCTTTAGTTAGGCCCTTTAATAAGTTACCCCTCTGCTGCATTCATGGAGAGGAAAGAATGGTGCCTACTGCAGACTTGTATATTGGGGTAGAAGGCCAAACCTATCTGTTAGAGGTAGGGGTAACCGATAACCTTCCTTATCCTGTAATTCTGGGTCGTGATTTACCAGTACTCCTAGATCTAGTTCAGCCCTCGCAACACTGCAATATGGTATTAACCAGAGCCATGGCAAAGCGGCCAGAGGAACCAATACAGACTCTGTCGACCTTGCCGTTTTATGATGTAGACTTAGAGATGGGTGCCACAAAACCAAAAAAATCTAGACGTCAAAGGAGACAAGCAAAGTTTGAATATAATTCTTCTCATTTTCCTATCGAGGGTGTATGCAATCTAACTCCACAGGTCCAGCTGCCTACCAACATCATTGAATTGCAACAGAAAGATTCCAGTCTAGCAGCATGCATGGAGAAAGCAAACCAGGAAAAGGCTGGAGAGGGACTCAATGACAAGGGTGAGCATTATTTATTTGAACAGGGCATACTCTATCGCCAGGTTGGCTCAGCAAAACAGCTGCTGGTCCCGCAGAATGCTAGGGAGGTTGTCCTTCATTTGAGCCATTCAATTCCTTGGGCTGGCCACCTAGGGAAGAAGAAAACTACAGCACGAATTAAAAAACATTTTTACTGGCCTGGCCTAGAAGCGGATGTTGCCCAGTACTGTAAGAGCTGCCCTGATTGTCAAAAGGTATCCATCAAGCGTCCCTCAAAAGTGCCCCTACAACCCCTTCCTGTGATTGGTACACCCTTCGAAAGGCTGGGCATGGATATTGTTGGCCCAGTGGAGAAGAGTCGTGCGGGTAACCGGTTTTTACTGGTGATCACAGACTATGCTACACGGTACCCAGAAGTATTCCCTTTAAAGTCTATCAAAGCCAAATATGTTGCAACTTGTTTGGTGCAGTTCTTTTCCAGAGTCGGATTACCTGCTGAAATTCTCACTGATCAAGGGACTAATTTTATGTCAAGCCTCCTGAAACAGGTCTACCAGCTGCTGGGGATAAAAGGCTTGCGTACGACTCCCTACCATCCTCAAACGGATGGGCTCACAGAACGCTTTAATCAGACGTTAAAACAAATGCTTCGTAAATTTGTCGATGAGACTGGCCGGGATTGGGATCAGTGGCTTCCATATCTTCTCTTTGCTTATAGAGAAGTACCCCAGGCTTCTACTGGGTTTTCCCCATTTGAACTGCTATATGGTCATGAAGTTCGGGGCCCTCTGACACTATTAAAAGAAGTCTGGGAAGGAGATTATGGTAAGCGTGAACCTGCTAACATTGTGTCTTTTGTTTTGCAAATGAGGGAACGTCTGGAGAAGATGAGGGCATTGGCTCAAACTCACCTGAGAGAGGCCCAGAGGCACCAAAAGTCATGGTATGACCAATCGGCCCGTGAAAGAGGCTTTGACGTTGGAGAAAAAGTGCTGGTGATGCTGCCGAGCCAGGAGAACAAACTGTTGGCCAAGTGGCAGGGCCCTTTTGAGGTCAAGAACAAACTAGGCCCCACCACGTATGAAGTGGCTACTTCAGGACAAGATCGTGCCAGTCGGATACTTCATGTAAACCTTTTAAAAGAGTGGATATCCCGTCCTGAACAAAGGGCACAAGTTATGATGATTCGTCATGTGAAGGAGGAAGATGAATGGGAGGACCCATACTTGCCTCAACCAGTGACTGGGGGTATCAAACTGGAGCATCTGCCTGAAGATCAGCAGTCCCAGGTGAGAGCTCTATGTAATCCTGAAATATTCTCTGAGTATCCTGGTTTAACATCTTTGATACAGCATGATATAGTGTTGAAACCTGATGCAGCTGTGAGACGCTTGAGTTACAGAATACCTGAGAGACTTCAAGAAGTTCTACAAGAGGAGGTGGACTTGATGCTGCGACTAGGAATTATTGAACCCTCCAAAAGCGAGTGGTGTCATCCGGTCGTCCTAGTACCAAAAAAGGATGGAAGTATCCGATTTTGTATTGACTTCCGGTACTTGAATTCTGTATCACAATTTGACTCATATCCTACTCCCCGTATAGATGCCTTGATTGATCGTCTGGGCAAAGCAAAATACCTGACGACCATCGATCTGTGCAAAGGGTACTGGCAGATACCATTAACCCCACAGGCCCGACCTTTAACAGCATTCAGGACACCATGGGGGTTATTCCATTTCCGGGTTTTACCCTTTGGCCTGCACGGGGCACCAGCCACCTTTCAGAGACTTATTGATCAGGTATTACATGGTTTACCCTTTGCTGCAGCTTATTTAGATGACATCGTCATTTATAGTAATAGCTGGGAAGAACATGTTGAACATCTTGAAGAGGTTCTGCAGTGTCTACAACAAGCAGGCCTCACAGTAAACCCTGCTAAGTGTGCTGTAGCCAGGAAGGAGACAGAATATCTGGGCTTTGTCATTGGCGGCGGGGTAGTGCGACCTCAAGTCAAAAAGGTTCAAGCTTTAGAGGAAGCTCCCATACCGCAGACACGTAAGCAACTCCGATCCTTTCTAGGAATGGCAGGATTTTACAATCGCTTTATTCCCAATTTCTCCAGTAGGGCTGCCCCGTTAACAGATATGGTTGGAGTCCGATGCCCAAATCAGTGTCAGTGGTCTGAGGAAAGAATGGCCGCCTTCCGGGATATCCAGACTGCCTTAAAGAGAAATGCTGTGCTGTACAGTCCAGATTTTGCCCAAGAATTTATTGTCCAGACGGATGCTTCTGAGAGGGGCATAGGAGCTGTGCTTCTGCAGGGGTCTCCAGGTGAGCGACGGCCAGTGGCTTTCATCAGCCGCAAACTTTTCCCACGTGAAGTTCGCTATTCTACAGTCGAGAAAGAATGTTTAGCGGTTAAATGGGCCCTGGACTCCTTGAGATATTACCTATTGGGTAGGGAGTTCAAATTGGAGACGGATCACAAGGCTCTCCAGTGGTTGGAAAGGATGAAAGATGCCAATGGGAGGATCACCCGGTGGTATCTGGCTATGCAGCCTTTCCGGTTTACAGTTCAGCATGTTCCTGGCAAGTCTAATGTGACTGCTGACTACTTATCCCGTTGTATCAACGAGATTCCTGAAGGGAGGGGGTGTGTGATGGCTGAATTTTCGGCCACACATTGAGAAGGGTAACTCCGCAATATACATTCACAACACAGTACGCATTCACTTCATTCATGACGCATATTTCCCTCACACATCTGTATACATTTATTAACACATTCAAGTTTTTTTTCTTTGTTTTGTATTTACTCTTTAAGTTTATAATATAGATTCAGGGTTTGTTACATGTAATGAGGACGCTACACAGATTTGATTTGATCATATTTGTAATGCTTTATTTACTTTAGTACTTCGTTCGTTAGTTTGGAGTGCACACTTACTGGCTTGCGTTGTGCTATTCTCATACTTGTTTCTTTGAGTTTAAGTTCCCGGGATGGCATTTGGATGCATGACGGCAGGGTGTGCGTCCATCCGTTGCAGCGGTCTTGACTGGCAAAAGGCTGAGACGCGCTCAGCAGTACAGATTTACGGCCTGAGGGTGCCGCTTGCTGATACCAATTAGAAGCTACGTCATGGTGGGGGTGACGGGAATGAAATTTGGTTTTGATTTTTCTTCTTGTGTTTGCTGTTAATATTCTTTGTTTTTATTATTATTTTGGTTTCATTTGGTATTATATTTACTTCGATTAACGAACTGTGAATTTATTTGTTGATTTATAAAATGTTGATTTGTATGTTTCCCCTGTCTTGTTTAAGTGAGCTCACCGTTTGTCTTAAATACCTGGTTTTGTCTCAGTTACAGGGTCAGTTTTGTTTTGTTCAGTTCTCTTTTGTTAATCCTATAGATGGAGTTAAAGTTTTTTTCTGACCTTAGTTATTTGTTAAATTGATTTATTTTTGTATTTTTCATTTTTTTTGGATAAAATAAAACTTTTTCTGGTTGGAAATCCTGTGTCCTTCTGCCTTGCCATAAGGCTTTCTCACAGGCTTTGTTTGCTTTTTACTAATATAGAGAACAACAGATGTGAATGGGTCATTGATGAATAAGGATTTTAAAAGTGTAAAAAAACTATGTAGATATAATTAATTTCAAAGTTTTATTTAGTGTTAACAATGAGATTATGTGGTTTTTATAATCAATTAACACTGCTTTTGTCATTTTTTTTTACAAGATGGACAAAATTTGTCACCAAAAAATTAATTTGATTTAACCAAAATTTCGGTTTTACCGAACGACACTTTTGGTTATACCGAATAACATGAAATGATATTTTCAAACAATGCTAACAGGCTGATATCTAGTTAGCTGGCTAGCTAGCTAACAAAGGGACAATCAAACATTTTATATTTAGTACAAGTTTTTTTAAAATATTACAACATTTCCATGTTTTATAGCGGTTGTACCGAATGACCTGATGTTTCGGGATATGCTTATGAGCAAGTGAAAACATGAATTTTTCAAATAATTAAGAGAGAGTTGGTTACTTTGCTTTATGACCATGTGGTCCTTTGCAGGTGTCAGAATGATGTCACATCCTGTCATATGATATTGACCACATGACTTGAACCAAAATGGTCCCTTTATATTGGTTACTCCAAATGACATAAGTGAAATTCATTTTTTCTGGACATTCTTTCTCATTACAAAGCAATGACTTCTATACATAATTTTAATATCATGTTGCACTATGTTGATATATGATGTAATAAAATCATGCCAGAATAAAAAAAAATAATACATTTATAACATTTTAAGATATTTTAATCCCAAATGAAATGGCTGTATTGGCCTTTGGACTGTTAAACCGAATTACCTTTTGACACTTCAAAAATACTTTAAAATATCTTTATATGTAGCAAAATATAATTAAAACCTTTTGGATTCAATAAAAAGAGATCTTGTTGTAATACCTTACATACTTTGCATGTCATATCTTGGTGTTTTATTATTATTATTAAGGCCTTTGGACTAAAAAAATGACCTGTCACGTCATTGACCCAAAGACAGATATTTAAAGACATGTAATATGGGAAACCTTTTTTTCTTTTTAGACAAACTAGACAGAAATACACAAGGAGGATGTGTACATAACCAGGACATGTATCTACTGTACTTGAGCATTGAGACACACACGCAGAAAACCCTTCATATTATGGTATGCATTCTGTATAAATACACTTATGCTGATGGACATATGAGGCCACATTCGCCCCTGCACATGCAGTGTCAAAGCAGTTCTCTGGTAAGATGTCTACCAAGGTGCTGGTGATGAACTGCCTGGATTTGAGAACATAGTCCTGACTGCCCGAGGCACAATGTTGCATCAGAAATTCAGCCGAGGATATGTACACACACACACACATAGAGAAACACACACAAACACATTGTGAATGCTCCCTAAAAAGCTGCAGCCTACCTGTGCTTTGCATTCTTAGTGCAGGATGTGGAAAGGGCAGCAGCAAACACATAAATCATCAACTCAATAAACCGCCAGCATTGTCTCAGTGGAACCAGTCATTTTTTTGTATCGCACAAACACAAACATTCACACACAAACACATACAAAGTCAGCTCTGTCTCAGTGGAAATGTTCGGTTGTTGTATCAGATATACTCACACATAGAAGCGTCTCAGACTGATCTTATAGGCAGCAGTTGATGTGAATGGTGATTGATGGTGTGTTTGTGCTACTGTATATTAAACTTATAAAGTATATAACATTACATAGAAGAATTCAACTATGAGGTGCCTGTTATTATACTGTAAAGATCCAATTAAACTAAAACTGGAGATTTATGGAGTTTAGTCCATGTTTGTTAGCCTAGACAACATCTACTGTAAATGCTATATTGTACTCTTAAAAGTTGATTAAATTTATTTAACTTTTAGATAATATATGCTCCCAAATTGCTCGGTCTATTTTCAGTAGTGATCTAACTGGAATTACTTACTTGTATATTTGAACATATATTTGATGTTTGAATATGTTATGTTCATATCCGCTTACTGATCAGCTGCTTCTCTTTTTATAAACAAACCATTTTCCACTGTGACATAAAGGTTAAGTAGAGATAATGCATACATATGAATGAAGAGGTTTTATTCTAGATAATTTGCCAGGGAACCTCACTTTCAGGGAGGTTAAAATATTAGTCCCAGGCATTTATTTTAACTGAAGTCCAATTAATAGGAGGTAATCAAGCGTTTAATTAAAAACCCAATTTTGTGCCACCTTGAATCATCTAGTGGTTGTGTTTTTTTCCCTTCTCGTTTTGACTGAGCACAGCAATGAGTAGGTTTCTGTCCTTCCACATAAATTATTCATTTTGACTATCTCCAGAAAGGCCTGGAGTCAAATTTGGCTTGATCTGTAGGTAATTTGTTCCACTAGCAAAACCCACTTCCGCCTTAATCTCTCCAAAACAAAACAAAATATGTTACTTTTCACTGTTAGATGATATTCATACTTCATTAGTATGATAATACCTTCTAATTTTAAAGCAAACACTCAATTTAGGGATTTACGGTTATATCAGTATCAAATTTGTAGGAAAACTGGCAATATAAATGGAGTCTGTTAGGTTATGATTGGTTTCAGTTTTGCACAGTTCCTTTAACAATGTGCTTCAGTTCTGCTGAATAACAAGCAACCTGCAATCCTGTAACCTGGTTTGTTGTCAGTCCAATAATGTCAGTATTTGGTTTAAAAGGTCTTAAGAGTGGTTTGAAATTCTAGCAAAAATATGCCCCGTAGCTGGCCAAAGATGTATTATTGATGTGCATGCTTAATTAAAATATCACTGTGCCACCCGTTGATTCGGTCAAACACACTGATACAAGAGGCGGTGAACTGTCTGCCGGAGAAAATGTTCTATTCATTTTTTTATTGTGAAAATCTACAGTATAGAAAAAACACACACACACACACACACACACACACACTGCTCTCTAAACACAGCCACAAACAGAGAAACTTTGAGGATTTTGCCAGAGGGTTGAAATTTCAAGAATAAAAAGTTCTTCAGATGATGTCGAAATTGAAGAGGTAGAAGTAAGCCGACTGCCTGACAACATCTTCACCATGAACCCCAGAGGTAATTTCAACCCTTACCAACAGCTCAGAGGTTTTGTTGATGATAGATACAAAATTGTTAGTTGGAGTGAGGTCTACGTGCTAACAAGAGCACATAAGGAGTACAGGAGTTCTATTGTGTGCAACCTTAAATAATGTCACAAATGGCTGTTAGGGTTACTAGAACATTCCACAAAAAAAAAAAAAAAAACACTTTCAACAAATGGTCAGTGAAAAGAAGTACTTAACCTTCAGAAAATGTAATTATCAACCTCACGAGGTCAAACTAAATTAGCAAATTTCATTTTCTATTCATTTTATATGAGGTTTGCACATTTAATTCTTATTCTACTTTTTAAGGAAAAGACACATTAAAAAAAAAAAAATCAAAATTATATATATATCAGGGGCATTTCCTAGATGAGAAAATAATCGATATTACAAAATAAAACAATGCAAATATTACAAAATTTGAAATTACATAGTTTAAGTCACTCGTTTTTCAAAAGTAACACTGTCCAACAGCGACACCCGCAGGTAAAGTTATAGCAGGGAGTCTGCGTCTCTTGTGCCTCCCTTGATCACATAGAAATAAAGCAGAACCCCTAACGCTGCATTCACACAGGGCATCGGCGTTAACACTTCTCATTTACTTTGATTGGGTGACGTCATGCGTTGCCGAACTGAACTGTGGGTTTGCGTTGCTCATGGCAGAAGTTGAAGATTTCTTAACTTTTCAAGCACCAACGCAGGCGCCAATCATTGTGTTCATGCAACCACGTGAATGCATATTATATATATATATACATTATATACATATATATGGAGTAAAAATTAATAAAATATCAGCAAAGTTACACTAACCAAACAAATGTATTCTTAGTCCAAAAATATGTGTTAGTTACTATTTATTCATCCTTTTTTGTCTTTTTATGATAGTGTGGATGTTTTAATATACATGGATCCTACATGGTTCATGTTTTACTTGTTTCCTAACATGGATCCTGCATATAAACACTGCACTATAGCATAACATGGACACAAATGCACATTCACAGCATTTCAGCAGTGAAAACTCCCAGCTGGACACCTTGAATGACACCTTACACATTGTTATACTCTCACTATCTTGCCTGTCATGTCCACTGTTACCCATTAGACACTAGGGGCACTGCATAAAAGAGGGACATAATTTTACGTAGGTTCAGCTGAGGAAAAGAATATCACTCCCCTAGTCCTGCTCCAGTGCCGATTTTGGCAGTTTCATAAGGGTCTGTGGATAGTTCAGAAACTTTGCACAGGATGTGTTTCTCTGGAAAGAACGGAAGTGCAAATCTGGATGCAGGGGACCAGAGAAGGATTCTTAGAGCTCAGAGTTAAAGCTTAAAGCCAGACTTGGACAGTCATGTGCCTGGTAAGAGCAGCTTAGTATAACTTCATCATTAACTGTGCTACAGACATCAGCAAGCTTACATGGAATAAATTCCCACAGATCTCTGAAAAATTTGAAATGAATGATGAAACATCTAGTTCAGCCATGAAAAACTAGATGGCACAGGCTGGTCCTTTACATGCAGTCTGCAAGCAGTCACATCATTATTGCATGGCACAAGCTGATTGGCCTCTGCTGATCTGGCAGCCAATGAAGTTACTTGCTCAACATTTAAATAGTCTGTTTCAGTGTTTGCTGTAAGCTGACGCTATCAGAGTTCCTCTGAAAACCCTCACATATATCAAATAAAACATGCATATATAAACTAGAAAGTGTATTTTTATTTATTTCGTTTTGCATTTGTGCATTATTTCTGCTAAAATTATTATTATCAATACATGTGAATGAGAAATACAGTGTAGGCATATATTAATAGCAAATATTAAAGTATAACACTCTAGACATTTTCTTTATCGCCACCATAAAGTGGACTTGTCATATCTATAAAGCCACTGACATTTTCTTTACCTAGATAAGGTCCAAAAAGCCAATTCTGTTAATTATATTTAATACAGAAATGGAGGAATGAAAAATCTTATCTTTTTAATGGTAATTAGACTTTCTGCCTCCTCTCTTTGCCTATTGTGGCCAGTTTGATTAATATATATATATATATTTTTTTTTTTCATATAAGAAGCCAAACAATGATTGCTGAATCTGACTTTTATTAGTATCTCCATTTTCCATTGTACATCTGCTCTTCAATGGACTTTCATATAACATATTCATATAGCTGTTTGTATTCAGAGCAGGCATTGGTTAAATCATTTCATCTTACAGGTGTATGCTGAGTTAGGAGTCAAGTAATATTCCTTTTTTATTATTCTCCACACATAGTGCCATTTGTTAAGAACCTTGGAAAGGCCTGCTTATGTTAGGCAAACCAAGACACAACACGTCAATCCTTTGGAAATATATTCATGGACTACACATGGGACCTCCCGGTAACCATATTGTGAAGCAATGTCATTGTGAGTGCCACAAACAAGGTATAAGAATCATCTTTTCTTAGAAGATTGAATTGCTTGTCCTTGATGTGTATAAATGTGTGAGGAGTATAAATTGTGCAGATTTTCCAGAAGATTTGCCTTTCAATCTAGCGTTGATACTGTGTGATTTTTTTCTCTTTACGTGTAGACGTAACTCAGATAGAATTTTCAAATGAAAAGAGATGTATGTTTTGTTTCTGACATTATTTACGTCGCACTATTGTTGCTTCATGAGACCTCTTCGATGACTTTACCTGCTCATCCTTGTGTAAACTAAAAGAAAGAGCAGAAATTATCCCTACTTATCCTGGCATATCCCATCATTAAGTCAGGCTTTGGTTCACCTAATTAATGTGTCAAGCGTTTCCTGTGAGATGCCACTGTAGGGCCTTAAAACACACTTGGAATGTCAATAATCTTAAAATAATGAGGTTTTCTGTTTTCAATGCAAATAATGAATCTATATTTTGTTTAAATGTACTGGCGAGTAAACTGAGGATTCTTCATTCTCTGTAAGACAATGGCCCTGCTTACAAATGTTATCCAATTAGAGAGAAGCACCACTGACTGTCTGAAATGCTGCAAAATGAAAGCTTGCATTGGTTCCAGAAAGTCTAGAAATTAAGTAAAAATAAGCCCTAATAAGACCTAATATACACTTAAATTGGAATGCATCTTTTGGAGAAGTCTAAAAGCCTGATAACATTACCAATAAATGTACTTTGCAAATATTAAATTAAATTAAATATTAAATATGAATAAAGAATTAAACCATTACAGTCAACATACACTACCATTAAAAAGTTTGGGCTCAGTAAGATTTTATTAAAATACATTAATACTTTAAGTAAAGACATGTATAATGTTAAAGGAAAAAATAAACAAATAAATAAATAAATAAATAAATAAATAAATAAATAAATAAATAAATAAATATATATATATATATATATATATATATATATATATATATATATATATATATATATATATATATATATATATATATATATATATATATATTGTTGCAGCACAACTGTTTTTAACATTTATAATAATATAAAATGTTTAGAATATTAGAATAATTTCTGAAGGATCATGTGACAATGAAGACTGGAGTAATGGCTGCTGAAAGTTCAGCTTTGATATCACAGGAAAAAAATACTCAAATATATTCAAATAGAAAATAGTTGTTAAATTGTAATAATATTTCACAATAATACTGTTTGTACTGTATTTTAAGATAAAAAAATACAGCCTTGGTGAATATAGAAGACTAAATACTACACCTACATAATACACAAAATGAAATATATATAATAATGCATTTTAAAAACACTTCTGCCCCCAAACTTTTGCACAATAGCATAAATTTAAGCAAACAGCATAGTTTGGATCTTATCTGTAACTTGTGGATCTTAATTTTAATGGTGCAAGTGCAAATAGCGTCCCTTGTTGGCAAATGCTATTTATACTAGCTCCGCCCACCAATGTCTGGTTGGGCCACTCAGGTTTTAAAAAGATGTGAGTAAGGCTTGCAGACCTGGCTTTTAATGCGATCGACATGGGTTTGAATCCACCTTTTGCCGAGTTTGGATTTATTTTTAATAAAAGTCGTTATTTTGGGGTTTTTTTTGGTGCACCAAAAATATTCTTGTCGCTTTATAATATTAATATATTAATATTGAACCACTGTACTCACATGAACTGATTTAAATATGTTTTTAGTACCTTTACCGGCGTGATGAATACGATCCTCAACTGGATGGAACTGAAATAAATACTTTGATTGTTGCGATCCTATCAGACTTATGATAGCAACCTGATTGTAACAAAGCACTGTTCGCCAGAGGAGAACTGGCCGCCCGACTAAGCCTGGTTTCTCCCAAGGTTTTTTTTCTCCATTTTAACACCTATTTGCCACTTGTTTGCCACCTGATGTCACCTGATGGAGTTTGGGTTCCTTGTCGCTGTCGCCTTTGGCTTGCTTAGTTGGGGACACTTGACATTTGATATTCAATAGTATTCTTGACATTTATTCAACAGTGCTTCTGATCTGCCTGCATTGACACTATTCTTTAAGAGCTGCTGTGCAGCCAAATTATGTACCAGTTATCAATGTAAAGCTGCTTTGACACAATCTGCATTGTAAAAAGCGCTATATAAATAAAGGTGACTTGACATGACTTGACTTTATGGATCATGAGAGAGGAAGTGTCATTGCGCCCTATGGAGGCCTCACGGAGCCATCGGATTTCAACTAAAATATCTTAATTTGTGTTTCGAAAATTAACGAAGGTCTTACGGGTGTGGAACGGCATGAGGGTAAGTAATAAATGACAGAATTTTCATTTTTTGGTGAACTTACCCTTTACGTGGGCCTTTAAGTAAAACATAATTTGCAAACAGTTATATGTCTGTCTCTATATAATGTTTACATTTGTAATTATGGTACAATTCTTGACATTCCAACCCAGACAACTCTGGTTACAGTCATTAACTGAGCTACAGTGTTGTAAGGGGGATTTAGAGAGGATTTAGAATGCATAAGCTTAACCTCAATACCAAACGCTCTGGCCTCATATTAGCAAGGATTGACACTAATCTAAGGATTGTGAATTTACACCACGGGCAGTGTAATATAAGCGTTTTCCTCCAAATATCTTTAAACTTATCTGTTCATGCTTTCACTCATAGTTTGTCCGACAAATATTTTTCGGTTTTGCTCAGCAGATTGGCATTCTGTGGTTAAAGGACCAACCTATAGCAAGAATATGTTTGGGCTTGTGTTCGAAAATTACAAATTAGCACGCAGCTGCCTGTAAAGCTCCCCACTTCCTTTCTCTCTCTCAGGGATTCTAATCCAGCGTTTAAAATTCACAGCCATTCATTGCGATCCCAACAGAAAGAGAGCCGGGTGGAGGTGTAAGAGGCAGCCAGGCCCAGCAGAACAAATGAAGCTGGAGCCACAGAGAAAAACCAACAAAGACTGTGGGGAATACACTGTGTGTGAGCATAGCAAAAACATCTCATCAGACTCTACTGCAACAGCCTTGCTTATTATACGGTCTCTGCAAGCCTGTTCATTCAGAATTTATGCTAGTTTTTTCCCAATATCTACTGCCATGGGGACACTTAACATTTAAAAATTGATCAACGGACCCAAGTTTGCTAAGTGATCATGCATTGCATTTACAAAATCTATCAGAAAATTTGGTTACTCATATTACACTGCACTATATTGGTGATCATAACACTATTGGCTGAGGAATGTGTCTTTTTATGATTTGTTATCAGTCCAAAAAGAGAATTATAGTTTATTGTTTTACAATAAATTATAGATAAATGGCCATGGGGATATTTATATCTGACCTACCAATTGTTAAACACAAATTAAATAAAATGATTTTTGGAATAAGAAAAAAACAATTTAACATTTATCTGTATGTATTTGGTATTTTTTGAGGAATGTAGAGATCTAGATTTAATTTGAGTTTTTATATAGTCAGGTGAAAGAAATCAGTAACATATAACATAGAACATATCTTGAATTACATCTGTTGTATTTTTTAACCCTAACCATATATATATATATATATATATATTTTTTTTTTTTTCTGGAAAAGATTGGATGGATGGATAGATGGATGGATGGATGGATGGATGGATGGATGGATGGATGGATGGATGGATGGATGGATGGATGGATGGATGGATGGGGGAAACATTAATTTTGTATTTATTTCTTAATTAAAATAGTGTAAGGAAAGGACCAAAATTAGCTCAAATTAAATAATTAATTCATAGGGAATTATAAAGAGTTGTTTAGTTTACGACCGAGCAACTGAATCGTCCAGCGTTCATCTGCTCGAGCCGTAATATGCTCTTGTAGCGGATATGAATATCCACTATCGTGATAACACGGATTAGAGCCCGGTAACTTTAAGATCGACAGTTTAAGACATTAAATTTTACAAGCACATAATACAAGACACTTTCTTTTAACCCTTAAATGCATATCTCGGGTCTTTAGTGACCCGGGACGTCATTCACTACCCTCCTCCTCATTCATTTTTTAAAGTTAGACATCAACCTTCTTGGTATTCCACAATCAATTCATTATAAAGAATATAACAAGAAAAAAAAAAAAAAAATTATAAAAGAATGCCTATTTTTGTATTCATTTTTTTGTAAAAAATTGTACAGGGTCGCAAACGACCCGAGGTGTGTATTAGTGTACATACATTTTTTCTGTACAACAATAATTGAATCTTAGATGATGGAATAAGTGCAATTCGCCTTTATTCCACAAGGTGGCAATGTCTGATACACAATGCTGAAGTGACAACTCATTCAGACAGAAAACAATGAAATGACTCAGCGATTTACTGCAGAGCAAGTACTAAACACAATCAAATATGTCTGTAACTGTCACTGGATGGATCTGGTGAAGCTGTTAGCGATAGAAATATTGGTTTTGAAGATGTTGAAAATTATATCATTTTGAGAATACATTTGAGATCGCGAATGGGCTCATATTCGTGACCTCAAACATAAAACTAGCCTATTATTTGCTGAATTTACTGGGAAATGAGCTCTGAAGAGGACAGTGATGATACCATAAAACATCTGCTCAAATGGAGCCCTTTCAAGCTCCAAAAGGTAACAAAATACGATTTATTTTATTCTTCTGTAATTGTTACTCTAATATCAGAAGAATTTTATATTATCACGACAGGTAGAGATCCTTCAGTGTTAGATAGATCCGGGTCGATAAAGACCCAAATATGTAAGAATGACTGGCGAAACAGTCATGCATTTAAGGATTAAAATCTACAAGAGACTTTATTTATTCTAACACAAACTAATCTAACACAAACGCACACACACATTCATACGTGTTGCAGTAAGAAAGGAAATGAGAGAGAAAGAGTTTTAAGAGAGAGAGTGATATGATGAACAGGATTTCTAGCAAAATATGCACTTCAAAAGACCTGACCTGAACGAACCATGAATCATTAATTGAAATGCACCAGTACAGTTTTAGAATCTGGAGGTACTTGCTTGAGTCGACTTTAAATGTGAATCTTCTTGTCGGCGTGGAGAGAAGAATTTTCCAAGTCGATGATTTGTTGCAGGGTCTTTTCAGGTCCGGATGGATGTTAGGTAAAAACTAGTCACGTTTGAGCGTACTGGCAAAATGAATGGAAGTCTCTTGTCGTGGCTGGAGTTAAGTTGAAGAGTCAAAAGTGGTTGGCTACACATTGTGGCAAAACTTACAGCATGAGACTCTCAACAGAAAAGAAAATTAAGTAAAAGAAAAGAAAAGTGAGTGAAGGTTGGATGGCTTGAATGAGCTGCTTGGTCTTGTCTTTGTTTCTTCTTCTTGTTACTCCATGGTTACTCTTTGTTCCCAGCAGGGGTTTTCTGTAGACGGACTGGAGCTGAAAATTAGATTGAGTTTGGGTTTCTGGAATTATGTTTTGAAAGAATCATCTGAATGTCTGGTTCGTCCACGGTTCCTACAATAGTTTACTGGAAACTGACAAATTTTACTTGTGTTTTCATTTACTCAAACAGGGCTTGACATTAACACCCGCCAACCCACCAAATGCAGGTAGATTTCAGCTGTGGTGGCTAAGACAGCCACTCCCACTAGCCACTTAGGCGGGTTGAGTATAATTTAAGCCTACAGCCTAATCAAAGGTAGCCAAACTTGTCATAGCACAAAATTACAATCCATTCTCAATTCGTTATTGATTTACTTGCAGTTAGTGAAGGTGGGATAGGCAAAATCGCACTGAACGGCACATAACATAAGTGCTCTCTCGCATGTACTCTCTCTCTGTCGTGCGCGCGATCAGTTCTCCTTGCGCCTGAATGGTCAAATACACGTACACACAGATGTCAAAATGTCCATCATGTGGAGTATATTGCGTGAATACCGTTGGTTATGGCTTAAATGTACGTAAACAGGTGGGTTATAACTAGATAGATAGATGTGTCAGTATATTACGTAAATGCATTCGGCGGCCCAATTAAATACCTGTCTGTCATTAATGTTAATCAAACAATAAAAGATGTTAAATGTAAAATAAACGTACTATATCTGAAAAAAACATTCATTTAATATGCTATTGTATTTGTAATTTGCTTCTTCTTTTTATATAGCCTAACAAAAATAACATAAAATTATAAAATTTCTCATATTATGGTCATACTACCCACCCCTTTCCCACCCATACATACTAGCTGATATACCATATAGTTTTGATTTGGGTGGTCAATCTGCATCTGAAAGATTGACTCAAAATCAAGTAATTTAAGCATGCTAAAGTCAACTTTAATCATTTAAATTGTAATTTCCCAACAGCAAAATTGTGGCCAGTGAAAATGCAGAGTGGCTAGTAACTTTGGAAAGACCACTTATGGTGAGCAAAAAAGTTAATGTCAAGCCCTGGTTACAAAAATGTATTACTTTCTTTCCTCGGCAGAACACAGAAGATGACATTTTAAAGAATGTTTCAACTGTCCAAATATTAAGTGAATGGAGTCCAGTGTTGTTTTGGGCACTACTTTTATTGCATGAACAAAAACAATTGAAACATTCTTTGAAATGTCTTCTTTTTGCTTTCCTAAAGAAGATAAATGATGAGTAAATGATGGCCCAATTTTCATTTTTCGGTGAACAATTCCTTTATGGATGTTTTCTCAAAAACATATTACAGCTTTTAGCTCAGTGCAAACAGATGAAAGCAGAATCAACATCAGTTACTTCAGTGAAAGCAGCTGTCAATCTCAACGTTTATCCTCCAGTTATTTCTTCAATTCTAGAGCACCATGTTGTCATCAACTCAACTGCCTACAGCAGTTAACTGATGGTTCCACACACAAACTGTTCAGACAGAAGGGCTGCATTTGCATTAGGGCCAGACTGAAATTGGGAACAAAACAAAATGGAAGCTTGTGAGACTTCAGGATGGTTAAACAAGACGATGAAACACCTATTAGTGTTTGTCATTTTCTGGTTTAAATTGCAGCCTGGAAATCGATATGTGCCGCACGGGATGTATTAACTTTAAACAGATACAATTGGTGATGTTACTATCGTGCAAGACATTATCTAGTCCATAATAACACCCAGATGCTGCTGAAACTGCACAGTTCAGCCAAGGTCCTGATTTTTAAATGGAAAGCAGCTCTGATCTGTTTCTATTTTTTATACTCAATCCCTGAAAATTGTCAAATAAAGAGAGACAGCCAAAGTAAAGTGACTGTCTTGCATTGAATGACTCAGCCAGCATTCTGTACAGAAATGCACACTACTGTTGTGATTTGCCAAAGGTGATCCACTGCACATATTTATGCATGGCAAATAGTACTTGCCAGCACCATATACACCAGGTCTGCCGTATGACATTTTTTAGGACCTGGGTAAACAGCAGTGGTTCCCAAAGGATTTTGTGTGTGTGTGTGTGTGTGTGTGTGTGTGTGTGTGTGCTTTTGTTTATATTACATTGTGGGGATTATATTATATTACAAATGTCCCCATGATGTTATATAAACCTGAGTTCACCAGCCACCGGTCCCCACAATTTAAATGGATTAATAAACATACTAAATTATGTTTTTTTGAGAAAATAAAGGTGTACACAGTTTCCTGTGATGGTTAGGTCTAGGGTTAGGGGTAGGGTAGGGGTATAGAAAGTACGGTTTGTACAGTATAAAATGCATTGCGGCCTATGGAAAGTCCCCACAATTCACAAAAACAAACATGTGTGTGTGTGTGTGTGTGTGTGTGTGTGTGTGTGTGTGTGTGTGTGTGTGTGTTGCTTATGCTCACCAATGCATTTATCTGATCAAAAACAGTAATATTGTGAAACATTATTACATTTTTTTTTCTGATTTCATATATTTTAATTATTAGTTTAATTAAATATATTACAATTTTAATTTTAATATATTTTGAAATATTTCTGTGATTCCAGCTGAATGGTCACATGGTCCTTCAGAAGTCATTCTAATATGCTGATTTGGTGTGGATCTATTTTAAATACATATCTTTTGTAAAATTGTAAATTTATTTACTG
Source organism: Chanodichthys erythropterus (assembly GCF_024489055.1). NCBI lineage: Eukaryota > Metazoa > Chordata > Actinopteri > Cypriniformes > Xenocyprididae > Chanodichthys > Chanodichthys erythropterus. The sequence continues at coordinate 25,668,458 of NC_090229.1, forward strand.
TCACTTTCGATCAGTTTTATGTGATCTTGCTGAATTAAAGTTTTTTTTTTTTATTAGTTGTAATAATAATAATAATAATAATAATAATAAATATAGCTGCAAGCAGCAATTATGGGGCCAAGCACAAAAACGGCACAAGAAACCAGCCAACACGGCTGGGAGCATCAGACCAACTGCAACAGTGAACAATTAAAGACGTATTAAGATCATTTTAGGCATAAGAGCTGAAAAATTATCAAAAATGAGGATTTACTGGTTCATAACTTTCGACCAATAGGTGGCGCTGTGTCCAAATTGTTGTGGTATGGTCAGAGTGAGGTGACAATGACACTTCCAAAGTTTGGTGTCAATATGTCAAAGCACTGAAGAGATACAGCTTCAAGAGTCATTTTTGAATCATGCCTCAAATTCTTTGCTCTGGTATACAAAAACGGTTTGACATATGGACTTGAAATCCGTAACTTTTTGTTGGCATGGTCTGAAGATGACACGGTTCAATTTTGGTGAAAATCGGAGCAACGGTCTAGGAGGAGTTCGAAAAAGTAGGTTTTTAAAGAAAAACAATATGGCGGACAGGACGTTTAGCTGACTATGGCAAATTTGATATCTATGTTCTCAGCATAACCCAAGGAATCTACAGAGACCAGTTTCATTACAATCGGTAGATATAATCAAAAGTTATTAGCATTTTTGTCAATTTTGTTATAACTTTGACCACAAGGTGGTGCTGGTCCGAAACTTCTCAGGCTCCTTCAGGGCATTGTCCTGATGAACCATACCAAATTTATGAATTTTGGTCAAACCCATCAGAAGTTATAAGCAAAAACAGCCATTTTTCATATCTCCACTCCAGTAGGTGGCGCTGTGCTGAAACATTGTATGGTGCCTCAGGTCATGCTTGTGATGACACATACCAAGTATGGTCTGAATATGATAAAGCATTGCAGAGATACAGCTTCAAGAGTCATTTTTGCATCATGCCTCAAATTCGTTGCTCTGGTATACGAAAACGGTTTGACTTATCGACTTGAAATCCATAACTTTTTGTCAGCATAGTCTGAAGATGATACGGTTCGATTTTGATGAAAATCGGAGCAACGGTCTAGGAGGAGTTCGAAAAAGTAGGTTTTTAAAGAAAAACAATATGGCGGACAGGAAGTTCAGCTGACTATGGAAAGTTTGATATCTATGTTCTCAGCATGACCCAAGGAATCTACTGAAAAAAGTTTCATTACAATCGGTTAATATACTCAAAAGTTATTAGCATTTTTGTAAATTTTGTTATAACTTTTGACCACAAGGTGGCGCTGGTCCTAAACTTGGTATGCTCCTTCAGGGCATTGTGCTGATGACCCATACCAAGTTTCATAACGATACGCTAATGCGTTCGTAAAATACAGCATTTTAGCACAAAATTCAAAATGGCCGACAGTCAAAATGTCCGATATGTGAAAATTGGATATCATTCGACTCGGCATGATTCCCCGAATGATTTTTGGACAAACCCATCAGAAGTTATAAGCAAAAACATACATTTTTCATATCTCCGCACCACTAGGTGGCACTGCGCCGAAACGCTGCATGTTGCCTCAGGTCATGCTTGTGATGACAGGTACCAAGTTTGGTCTGAATACGATAAAGCGTTGCGGAGATACAGCCTTATGTCTATTTTAACAAGCACTACGTACAATTCGTTCGCGTGTTTTTCGAAAATGGTTTGAGGAATCAACTTGAATTCCATAACTTTTTGTTGGCATGGTCTGACGATGATCTGGTTCAATTTTCGTGAAAATCGGAGTAACGGCCTAGGAGGAGTTCGAAAAAGTACGTTTTTCAGAAAATTCAAAATGGCGGAAAAATTTTCATGACTGAAAATGACGTCATAGGGTGCGTTCGATTCGTCTTGAGCCAAGGAATAAGAGGAAAAAAGAATTGTGTTTCTATCCCTTATGGTTCAAAAGTTATTAACATAAACATAAGTGCAACTTTGGACAGCTGGTGGCGCTAGAGGGATTGAGTTAGAGACTCCAAATTTGCTGTGGACAAAGGTCAGACTGTCCTCTAACTGTGAGCCAAATTTCACAACTTTCCCGCAAGCGGTTCTATGGGTTACCATAGACTTCAAGAGCGGAAGAAGAAGAAGAAGAAGAAGAAGAAAAAAAAAAAAAAAAAAGAACGCCAACAATAACAATAGGTGCCTCCGCACCTTCGGTGCTTGGCCCCTAAAAAGAAAGCCAACAATAACAATAGGTGCCTCCGCACCTTCGGTGCTTGGCCCCTGATAATAAAAGAAGTGTTGTTTTACGCAAATCAATTTTTCATCTTTTTTGAATAATAAAATATATTAAAAAATGTAATCTGATTGCAATTTTAAAAATATCATTATGCATCTATAATACTCATACATGGACAGTCATAATATGATATTAATAAAGTTTGAGAACCACTGGACTAGAGACTATATAGAAATCTTTTGTAATATTGTACATGTATTTACTGTCAGTTCTGATCATTTTTTATGCAACCTTGCTGAATGAAAGTATTAATTATTTTTTATTTATTTTTTTTTAATATAACTGACTACAAAATTTTGAATTGTATACACCATAATAATAATAATAATAATAATAATATTTTAAGTGTTGTTTTATTAAAATTGTAATTTTTCATGTTTTATTTTGAATAATAATAATAACAAATATAGCTGCAAGCAGCAATTACGGGGCCAAGCACAAAAACGGCACAAGAAGCCAGCCAACATGGCCGTGAGCATCAGACCAACAGCAGCAGTGAGCAATTAGAAAAAAAAGTTATTAGCATTTTTGTCAAGTTTGTTATAACTTTTGAGCACGAGGTGGCGCTGGTCCGAAACTTCTCAGGCTGCTTCAGGGCATTGTCCTGATGACCCATACCAAATTTATGAATTTTGGTCAAACCCATCAGAAGTTATAAGCAAAAATAGCCATTTTTCATATCTCCACTCCAGTAGGTGGCGCTGCGCCGAAACACTGTATGATGCCTCAGGTCATGCTTGTGATGACACGTACCAAGTTTGGTCTGAATATGTCAAAGCATTGTAGAGATACAGCTTCAAGAGTAATTTTTGCATCATCTCTCAAATTCTTTGCTCCGGTATACGAAAACGGTTTGACTTATCAACTTGAAATCCATAACTTTTTGTCGGCATGGTCTGAAGATGATACGGTTCAATTTTGGTGAAAATCGGAGCAAAGGTCTAGGAGGAGTTTGAAAAAGTAGGTTTTTAAAGAAAAACAATATGGTGGACAGGAAGTTCAGCTGAATATGGCAAATTTGATATCTATGTTCTCAGCATGACCCAAGGAATCTATTGAGACCAGTTTCATTACAATCGGTAGATATTATCAAAAGTTATTAGCATTTTTGTCAATTTTGTTATAACTTTTGACCACAAGGTGGTGCTGGTCCGAAACTTCTCAGGCTCCTTCAGGGCATTGTCCTGATGAACCATACCAAATTTATGAATTTTGGTCAAACCCATCAGAAGTTATAAGCAAAAACAGCCATTTTTCATATCTCCACTCCAGTAGGTGGCGCTGTGCTGAAACATTGTATGATGCCTCAGGTCATGCTTGTGATGACACATACCAAGTTTGGTCTGAATATGATAAAGCATTGCAGAGATACAGCTTCAAGAGTCATTTTTGCATCATGCCTCAAATTCGTTGCTCTGGTATACGAAAACGGTTTGACTTATCGACTTGAAATCCATAACTTTTTGTCAGCATGGTCTGAAGATGATACGGTTCGATTTTGGTGAAAATCGGAGCAACGGTCTAGGAGGAGTTCGAAAAAGTAGGTTTTTAAAGAAAAACAATATGGCGGACAGGACGTTCAGCTGACTATGGAAAGTTTGATATCTATGTTCTCAGCATGACCCAAGGAATCTACTGAAAACAGTTTCATTACAATCGGTTAATATAGTCAAAAGTTATTAGCATTTTTGTAAATTTTGTTATAACTTTTGACCACAAGGTGGCGCTGGTCCTAAACTTTGTATGCTCCTTCAGGGCATTGTGCTGATGACCCATACCGAGTTTCATAACGATACGCTAATGCGTTCGTAAAATACAGCATTTTAGCACCAAATTTAAAATGGCCGACGGCCAAAATGTCCAATATGGGAAAATTGGATATCATTCGACTCGGCATGATTCCCCGAATCCAACGAGACCAAATTCATGATTTTTGGCCAAACCCATCAGAAGTTATAAGTAAAAATAGCCATTTTTCATATCTCCGCACCACTAGGTGGCGCTGCGCCGAAACGCTGCATGTTGCCTCAGGTCATGCTTGTGATGACAGTTACCAAGTTTGGTCTGAATACGATAAAGCGTTGCGGAGATACAGCCTTATGTCTATTTTCGCAAGCACTACGTACAATTCGTTTGCATGTTTTTCGAAAACGGTTTGAGAAATCAACTTGAATTCCATAACATTTTGTCGGCATGGTCTGAAGATGATCTGGTTCAATTTTCGTGAAAATTGGAGTAACGGCCTAGGAGGAGTTCGAAAAAGTACGTTTTTCAGAAAATTCAAAATGGCGGAAAAATTTTCATGACGGAAAATGACGTCATATGGTGCAATCGATTCGTTTTGACCCAAGGAATCAGAGGAAAAAAGAATTTTGTTTCTAGCCCTTATGGTTCAAAAGTTATTAACATAAACATAAGTGCAACTTTGGACAGCTGATGGCGCTAGAGGGATTGAGTTAGAGACTCCAAATTTGCTATGGACAAAGGTCAGACTGTCCTCTAACTGTGTGCCAAATTTCACAACTTTCCCGCAAGCGGTTCTATGGGCTGCCATAGACTTCAAGAGCGGAAGAAGAAGCGGAAGAATAATAATAAGCGTACGGAACGCCAACAATAACAATAGGTGCCTAAGCACCTTCGGTGCTTGGCCCCTAATAATAAATATAGCTGCAAGCAGCAATTACGGGGCCAAGCACAAAAACGGCACAAGAAGCCAGCCAACATGGCCGTGAGCATCAGACCAACAGCAGCAGTGAGCAATTAGAAAAAAAAGTTATTAGCATTTTTGTCAAGTTTGTTATAACTTTTGAGCACGAGGTGGCGCTGGTCCGAAACTTCTCAGGCTGCTTCAGGGCATTGTCCTGATGACCCATACCAAATTAATGAATTTTGGTCAAACCCATCAGAAGTTATAAGCAAAAATAGCCATTTTTCATATCTCCACTCCAGTAGGTGGCGCTGCGCCGAAACACTGTATGATGCCTCAGGTCATGCTTGTGATGACACGTACCAAGTTTGGTCTGAATATGTCAAAGCATTGTAGAGATACAGCTTCAAGAGTAATTTTTGCATCATCTCTCAAATTCTTTGCTCCGGTATACGAAAACGGTTTGACTTATCAACTTGAAATCCATAACTTTTTGTCGGCATGGTCTGAAGATGATACGGTTCAATTTTGGTGAAAATCGGAGCAAAGGTCTAGGAGGAGTTTGAAAAAGTAGGTTTTTAAAGAAAAACAATATGGCGGACAGGAAGTTCAGCTGAATATGGCAAATTTGATATCTATGTTCTCAGCATGACCCAAGGAATCTATTGAGACCAGTTTCATTACAATCGGTAGATATTATCAAAAGTTATTAGCATTTTTGTCAATTTTGTTATAACTTTTGACCACAAGGTGGTGCTGGTCCGAAACTTCTCAGGCTCCTTCAGGGCATTGTCCTGATGAACCATACCAAATTTATGAATTTTGGTCAAACCCATCAGAAGTTATAAGCAAAAACAGCCATTTTTCATATCTCCACTCCAGTAGGTGGCGCTGTGCTGAAACATTGTATGATGCCTCAGGTCATGCTTGTGATGACACATACCAAGTTTGGTCTGAATATGATAAAGCATTGCAGAGATACAGCTTCAAGAGTCATTTTTGCATCATGCCTCAAATTCGTTGCTCTGGTATACGAAAACGGTTTGACTTATCGACTTGAAATCCATAACTTTTTGTCAGCATGGTCTGAAGATGATACGGTTCGATTTTGGTGAAAATCGGAGCAACGGTCTAGGAGGAGTTCGAAAAAGTAGGTTTTTAAAGAAAAACAATATGGCGGACAGGAAGTTCAGCTGACTATGGAAAGTTTGATATCTATGTTCTCAGCATGACCCAAGGAATCTACTGAAAACAGTTTCATTACAATCGGTTAATATAGTCAAAAGTTATTAGCATTTTTGTAAATTTTGTTATAACTTTTGACCACAAGGTGGCGCTGGTCCTAAACTTGGTATGCTCCTTCAGGGCATTGTGCTGATGACCCATACCGAGTTTCATAACGATACGCTAATGCGTTCGTAAAATACAGCATTTTAGCACCAAATTTAAAATGGCCGACGGCCAAAATGTCCAATATGGGAAAATTGGATATCATTCGACTCGGCATGATTCCCCGAATCCAACGAGACCAAATTCATGATTTTTAGCCAAACCCATCAGAAGTTATAAGTAAAAATAGCCATTTTTCATATCTCCGCACCACTAGGTGGCGCTGCGCCGAAACGCTGCATGTTGCCTCAGGTCATGCTTGTGATGACAGTTACCAAGTTTGGTCTGAATACGATAAAGCGTTGCGGAGATACAGCCTTATGTCTATTTTCGCAAGCACTACGTACAATTCGTTTGCGTGTTTTTCGAAAACGGTTTGAGAAATCAACTTGAATTCCATAACATTTTGTCGGCATGGTCTGAAAATGATCTGGTTCAATTTTCGTGAAAATTGGAGTAACGGCCTAGGAGGAGTTCGAAAAAGTACGTTTTTCAGAAAATTCAAAATGGCGGAAAAATTTTCATGACGGAAAATGACGTCATATGGTGCAATCGATTCGTCTTGACCCAAGGAATCAGAGGAAAAAAGAATTTTGTTTCTAGCCCTTATGGTTCAAAAGTTATTAACATAAACATAAGTGCAACTTTGGACAGCTGATGGCGCTAGAGGGATTGAGTTAGAGACTCCAAATTTGCTATGGACAAAGGTCAGACTGTCCTCTAACTGTGTGCCAAATTTCACAACTTTCCCGCAAGCGGTTCTATGGGCTGCCATAGACTTCAAGAGCGGAAGAAGAAGCGGAAGAATAATAATAAGCGTACGGAACGCCAACAATAACAATAGGTGCCTAAGCACTTTCGGTGCTTGGCCCCTAAATATAGCTGCAAGCAGCAATTATGGGGCCAAGCACAAAAACGGCACAAGAAACCAGCCAACACGGCTGGGAGCATCAGACCAACTGCAACAGTGAACAATTAAAGACGTATTAAGATCATTTTAGGCATAAGAGCTGAAAAATTATCAAAAATGAGGATTTACTGGTTCATAACTTTCGACCAATAGGTGGCGCTGTGTCCAAATTGTTGTGGTATGGTCAGAGTGAGGTGACAATGACACTTCCAAAGTTTGGTGTCAATATGTCAAAGCACTGAAGAGATACAGCTTCAAGAGTCATTTTTGAATCATGCCTCAAATTCTTTGCTCTGGTATACAAAAATGGTTTGACATATGGACTTGAAATCCATAACTTTTTGTCGGCATGGTCTGAAGATGACACGGTTCAATTTTGGTGAAAATCGGAGCAACGGTCTAGGAGGAGTTCGAAAAAGTAGGTTTTTAAAGAAAAACAATATGGCGGACAGGACGTTTAGCTGACTATGGCAAATTTGATATCTATGTTCTCAGCATAACCCAAGGAATCTACAGAGACCAGTTTCATTACAATTGGTTAATATAGACAAAAGTTATTAGCATTTTTGTAAATTTTGTTATAACTTTTGACCACGAGGTGGCGCTGGTCCGAAACTTCTCAGGCTCCTTCAGGGCATTGTCCTGATGACCCATACCAAATTTATGAATTTTGGTCAAACCCATCAGAAGTTATAAGCAAAAACAGCCATTTTTCATATCTCCACTCCAGTAGGTGGCGCTTTGCTGAAACATTGTATGATGCCTCAGGTCATTCTTGTGATGACACATACCAAGTTTGGTCTGAATATGATAAAGCATTGCAGAGATACAGCTTCAAGAGTCATTTTTGCATCATGCCTCAAATTCGTTGCTCTGGTATACGAAAACGGTTTGACTTATCGACTTGAAATCCATAACTTTTTGTCAGCATAGTCTGAAGATGATACGGTTCAATTTTGATGAAAATCGGAGCAACGGTCTAGGAGGAGTTCGAAAAAGTAGGTTTTCAAAGAAAAACAATATTTCGGACAGGAAGTTCAGCTGACTATGGCAATTTTGATATCTATGTTCTCAGCATGACCCAGGGAATCTACTGAGACCAGTTTCATTACAATCAGTTAATACAGCCAAAAGTTATTAGCATTTTTGTAAATTTTGTTATAACTTTTGACCACAAGGTGGCGCCGGTCCGAAACTTCTCAGGCTCCTTCAGGGCTTTGTCCTGATGACCCATGCCTATTTATGAATTTTGGTCAAACCTATTAGAAGTTATAAGCAAAAATAATAATTTTTCATATCTCCACTCCAGTAGGTGGCGCTGCGCCGAAACACTGTATGTTGCCTCAGGTCATGCTTGTGAAGACACATACCAAGTTTGGTCTGAATATGTCAAAGCATTGTAGAGATACAGCTTCAAGAGTAATTTTTGCATCATATCTCAAATTCTTTGCTCCGGCATACGAAAACGGTTTGACTTATTGACTTGAAATCCATAACTTTTTGTCGGCATGGTCTGAAGATGATACGGTTCGATTTTGGTGAAAATCGGAGCAACGGTCTAGGAGGAGTTCGAAAAAGTAGGTTTTTAAAGAAAAACAATATGGCGGACAGGAAGTTCAGCCGACTATGGCAAATTTGATATCTGTGTTCTCGGCATGACCCAATGAATCAACAGAGATCAGTTTCATTACAATCGGTTAATACAGTCAAAAGTTATTAGCATTTTTGAAAATTTTGTTATAACTTCTGACCACAAGGTGGCGCTGATCCGAAACTTCTCAGGCTCCTTCAGGGCATTGTGCTGATGACCCATACCGAGTTTCATAATGATACGCTAATGCGTTCGTAAAATACAGCATTTTAGCACAAAATTCAAAATGGCCGACGGCCAAAATGGCCGAAGTGGGAAAATTGGATATCATTCGTCTCGGCATGATGCCCCAAATCCAACGAGACCAAATTCATGATTTTTAGACAAAGCCATCAGAAGTTATAAGCAAAAATAGCCATTTTTCATATCTCCGCACCACTAGGTGTCGCTGCACCGAAACGCTGCAAGTTGCCTCAAGTCATGCTTGTGATGACAGGTACCAAGTTTGGTCTGAATACGATAAAGCGTTGCGGAGATACAGCCTTATGTCTATTTTAGCAAGCACTACGTACAATTCGTTCGCGTGTTTTTCGAAAACGGTTTGAGGAATCAACTTGAATTCCATAACTTTTTGTCGGCATGGTCTGACGATGATCTGGTTCAATTTTCGTGAAAATCGGAGTAACGGCCTAGGAGGAGTTCGAAAAAGTAGGTTTTTCAGAAAATTCAAAATGGCGGAAAAATTTTGACGTCATAGGGTGCGATCGATTTGTCTTGACCCAAGGAATCAGAGGAAAAAAGAATTTTGTTTCTAGCCCTTATGGTTCAAAAGTTATTAACATAAACATAAGTGCAACTTTAGACAGCTGGTGGCGCTAGAGGGATTGAGATAGAGACTCCAAATTTGCTGTGGACAAAGGTCAGACTGTCCTCTAACTGTGTGCCAAATTTCACAACTTTCCCGCAAGCGGTTCTATGGGTTGCCATAGACTTCAAGAGCGGAAGAAGAAGAAGAAGAAGAAGAAGAAATATAGCTGCAAGCAGCAATTACGGGGCCAAGCACAAAAACGGCACAAGAAGCCAGCCAACATGGCCGTGAGCATCAGACCAACAGCAGCAGTGAGCAATTAGAAAAAAAAGTTATTAGCATTTTTGTCAAGTTTGTTATAACTTTTGAGCACGAGGTGGCGCTGGTCCGAAACTTCTCAGGCTGCTTCAGGGCATTGTCCTGATGACCCATACCAAATTTATGAATTTTGGTCAAACCCATCAGAAGTTATAAGCAAAAATAGCCATTTTTCATATCTCCACTCCAGTAGGTGGCGCTGCGCCGAAACACTGTATGATGCCTCAGGTCATGCTTTTGATGACAGGTACCAAGTTTGGTCTGAATATGTCGAAGCATTGTAGAGATACAGCTTCAAGAGTAATTTTTGCATCATCTCTCAAATTCTTTGCTCCGGTATACGAAAACGGTTTGACTTATCAACTTGAAATCCATAACTTTTTGTCGGCATGGTCTGAAGATGATACGGTTCAATTTTGGTGAAAATCGGAGCAAAGGTCTAGGAGGAGTTTGGAAAAGTAGGTTTTTAAAGAAAAACAATATGGCGGACAAGAAGTTCAGCTGAATATGGCAAATTTGGTATCTATGTTCTCAGCATGACCCAAGGAATCTATTGAGACCAGTTTCATTACAATCGGTAGATATAATCAAAAGTTATTAGCATTTTTGTCAATTTTGTTATAACTTTTGACCACAAGGTGGTGCTGGTCCGAAACTTCTCAGGCTCCTTCAGGGCATTGTCCTGATGAACCATACCAAATTTATGAATTTTGGTCAAACCCATCAGAAGTTATAAGCAAAAACAGCCATTTTTCATATCTCCACTCCAGTAGGTGGCGCTTTGCTGAAACATTGTATGATGCCTCAGGTCATTCTTGTGATGACACATACCAAGTTTGGTCTGAATATGATAAAGCATTGCAGAGATACAGCTTCAAGAGTCATTTTTGCATCATGCCTCAAATTCGTTGCTCTGGTATACGAAAACGGTTTGACTTATCGACTTGAAATCCATAACTTTTTGTCAGCATAGTCTGAAGATGATACGGTTCAATTTTGATGAAAATCGGAGCAACGGTCTAGGAGGAGTTCGAAAAAGTAGGTTTTCAAAGAAAAACAATATTTCGGACAGGAAGTTCAGCTGACTATGGCAATTTTGATATCTATGTTCTCAGCATGACCCAGGGAATCTACTGAGACCAGTTTCATTACAATCAGTTAATACAGTCAAAAGTTATTAGCATTTTTGTAAATTTTGTTATAACTTTTGACCACAAGGTGGCGCCGGTCCGAAACTTCTCAGGCTCCTTCAGGGCTTTGTCCTGATGACCCATGCCTATTTATGAATTTTGGTCAAACCTATTAGAAGTTATAAGCAAAAATAATAATTTTTCATATCTCCACTCCAGTAGGTGGCGCTGCGCCGAAACACTGTATGTTGCCTCAGGTCATGCTTGTGAAGACACATACCAAGTTTGGTCTGAATATGTCAAAGCATTGTAGAGATACAGCTTCAAGAGTAATTTTTGCATCATATCTCAAATTCTTTGCTCCGGCATACGAAAACGGTTTGACTTATTGACTTGAAATCCATAACTTTTTGTCGGCATGGTCTGAAGATGATACGGTTCGATTTTGGTGAAAATCGGAGCAACGGTCTAGGAGGAGTTCGAAAAAGTAGGTTTTTAAAGAAAAACAATATGGCGGACAGGAAGTTCAGCCGACTATGGCAAATTTGATATCTGTGTTCTCGGCATGACCCAATGAATCAACAGAGATCAGTTTCATTACAATCGGTTAATACAGTCAAAAGTTATTAGCATTTTTGAAAATTTTGTTATAACTTCTGACCACAAGGTGGCGCTGATCCGAAACTTCTCAGGCTCCTTCAGGGCATTGTGCTGATGACCCATACCGAGTTTCATAATGATACGCTAATGCGTTCGTAAAATACAGCATTTTAGCACAAAATTCAAAATGGCCGACGGCCAAAATGGCCGAAGTGGGAAAATTGGATATCATTCGTCTCAGCATGATGCCCCAAATCCAACGAGACCAAATTCATGATTTTTAGACAAAGCCATCAGAAGTTATAAGCAAAAATAGCCATTTTTCATATCTCCGCACCACTAGGTGTCGCTGCACCGAAACGCTGCAAGTTGCCTCAAGTCATGCTTGTGATGACAGGTACCAAGTTTGGTCTGAATACGATAAAGCGTTGCGGAGATACAGCCTTATGTCTATTTTAGCAAGCACTACGTACAATTCGTTCGCGTGTTTTTCGAAAACGGTTTGAGGAATCAACTTGAATTCCATAACTTTTTGTCGGCATGGTCTGACGATGATCTGGTTCAATTTTCGTGAAAATCGGAGTAACGGCCTAGGAGGAGTTCGAAAAAGTAGGTTTTTCAGAAAATTCAAAATGGCGGAAAAATTTTGACGTCATAGGGTGCGATCGATTTGTCTTGACCCAAGGAATCAGAGGAAAAAAGAATTTTGTTTCTAGCCCTTATGGTTCAAAAGTTATTAACATAAACATAAGTGCAACTTTAGACAGCTGGTGGCGCTAGAGGGATTGAGATAGAGACTCCAAATTTGCTGTGGACAAAGGTCAGACTGTCCTCTAACTGTGTGCCAAATTTCACAACTTTCCCGCAAGCGGTTCTATGGGTTGCCATAGACTTCAAGAGCGGAAGAAGAAGAAGAAGAAGAAGAATAAAAAAAAAAAAAAAAAAAAAGAACGCCAACAATAACAATAGGTGCCTCCGCACCTTCGGTGCTTGGCCCCTAATAAAATAACAATTTAACCTCATTTTACTCCTACATCAGCAGTCATAATATGCTATTAATCAAAATCTTGGTCTGAAAAGTTTGAGAACCACTGGACTAGAAAATATAAATGCATTTAAAATGCAATAAATGCAATTAAATGTTACACCAATCAATCAATCAAATCAATCAGTCAATCAATCAATCAATACATACATATGTATGTATGCCCACTAGGATAATTTCACTCTTCATTTTAACGAAAACATTGGTTTCTGTGCAGGATGTTCTGAAGTTGGAAGCATTACCGGATTATGGATGGGCATTTGGGGATAATCGTCTCACCCTTGGCTGGACTCTCCTGCTCACATTAGTAATACGTCAACATTATTAAATCTCCAAAACCCAAAATTTGGAGCACACAAGTTAACACATAAGTTAACAGTAAAAGTTCAGCATGGGTACACCTGGAATAACCGCAGTACCCCAGTCTGTGTAGTTCTATGTTAATCAGATTTAGATCCAGGAGCACTTGCTTTAAATGCACTTGATGCATAAGATGTAACAAGATGTAGGCTTATGTTGCGCTGACCATTGAGTATATGCTATTGGATATTATAGTAAAGGTGCTATGCTAGTCAAAAAGAACAAATCAATCACATGATTTATGACACCTCCAAAGGTAGCACTCAGACAGACTCTTGAGAGATGGTTAGACTGCAGACTTTGCTTATTGGCAGTCCAGTGCCTGAGCCTAATCTGATGCTATCTGCCAAAACTTTGCTTAAAGGCGTACAATATAAGAGCATCAGCATCTGTCAGATCAATTTACTGGTTCAATGAGTAGGTTACTACAAACACTTACAGGCAGAAAATACGGCAGTGCTGGGCCAATGCAGCCTCCGAGCATAAATAATACAAGGGGGGAGAGTAGAGAATGCTATTGACAAGATTTAAATCAAACCACTGAAGCCAAAATAATAAGCTGTTTTTATCTCAAACTGAAACTGTCCATTGAGTGTACACACAGTCTACACAAGTCTCTGAATGTCAATTTCACTCTACTTTAGATCATTGTACATTGAGGATTTTATTATTATCATTATTAGTGTCAGGGGCAAAATATAATTTATGGCATTTAAAAGGATAAAAGTATTTAAACAAAACAATCAAATCAAACAATCTTATCTGCAGAAAAAAGAAATTTAAACAGATTTTGAACAACTTGAGGGAGAGTAAATGATGACAGAATTTTCATTTTTGGGTGAAATCAAGCATTGCCTAAGTGAATTGTGAGTTCCATTGAATCACGTCACTGCGGCAGAAATTTTACATTTTTCAACTTTTCAAGCGCCAAACGCAGGCGTAAGCCAATCAGATCACCTTATGCAAATACCCTACCTCAGACGCTAGCCAATTGCATTCATGCAACACCACAAAATAGAGGAACAAGTGGAAGAAAAGCATTGCTGTGGGTAATCAACCGGTTCTCATATCAGAAGTGAATATGGCGTATATTGTGCTTGTATTGTGTCCGTGTACTCTGTTTATCATTGAATGTCAGCTAGCATAGCATAGCATGTAAGTAAGCTGGAAGTATTGTGATTGGCTGTTGTCACTATGACGGTCACGTCAGCGCCAAGTTTCAGACACGCCCTCCGTCAAGTGCCCCCCTTATGTGAATCAGCCATAACCAAAGACCATACTTCAACAGCCCACGTTCCGCGACGGTCCATATGATATACTTTTCGCCATAAGGAGGATCCACGGATGTCCGTGCACACACAAGAGCGCACACTTAAGGTGAATATTGAGACAGAAGAGTCCACTAGGTGGCAATATGCAGTTGTGAGGTAGTGTGCAGTAGTCGAAGAAGAGTGCGGAAAGGGGAATACAAAACATGCTGTTCCAAGAACAGTAAACAAAGCAGCATATCATTCTCTATCGTTTTTGTTTTGGTTCTTGTTCTAAACTTTGTAAGCAACAGCGCATCCACTACTTTTCTTCTTCTATGATATACAGAGCGAATATCATGTAAATTTCACGACTCAGTGCTGCCCTCTGTGATCCTGTAGAGTATAGAACAGCAGTTGTACTGAGCATGTGTTTAACTAGTCCATTCACATATCCGCGGTTGAGTGTACTTTGAAAGCTGTGCAGACAAGACTGTGCACGAGATAGAGCGGAACGTGGAAAATGTAGTATACCAGGGCCTTAACATGAAAAGCGCATAGGCTCTGTACAGGATTGGATACATTGATTAGTTCACCTCCCAAGTCTTCTGGTTCGAGTCGTTCCTTTTTTCACATGACAGCCGCATAGGATCTGAGTCTGACTCTGTACAGGAAACTGAAATGATTAGTTCACCCTTTGAGTCTTTTCTCCAGTCTGAGTCTTTAGTTCATTTTTTCAAGTGATGTGACTGCCGCATATTTTCTGTATCGGATACAGAATTTAGTTCATAATTCCTAAACGTCTTTACAAAAACTGTTTATTACACACACCTTTTCATAATTGCATGATAATTCGTAAAGATGTGGAATGTTATATACGGAGATGAGTAGTGGTCACGTGAAAAATGAACTAAATGGTGAACAGAGGTGAATTAATCATGTCTGTTTCCTGTACAGAGACAATTTAAGATGTCTCCAGAAGACTCTGGAGGTAAACTAATCATTTCTGTTTCTTCAAACTCAAATCTATACAGCTGTCAAGTGACAAGAAATGACTCAGACCAGACCCTGAATTAATCATATCTGTTTCTCATAATTTGCCATTGTCTACATTATCTTTTTTTTTTTTTTTTTTTTTTTTCAGAATATGATTACATTTTGTGTAAGTAGACATGTTGGGGGAATCTGGCTATTGGAAATGTAACCTTTAATTTAATTCTGCTCAAATGAACAAAATGGCTTGAAGCAAAAAAAACAACTTATGCTTTTTGAAGAGATAGTATGCTAGTGATGGGATGATCAGATAATTTTTCTGACTTGGATCCTTGAATCTGGCTCAGCAAATTGAAAAGATTTGAAGAATCACTAGAGCAGAGTGGTGGTAAGTGGTATATAAATCTAGTATACAAAGTACATACAGTACACTATCTATATATATATATATATATATATATATATATACACACACAGAGAGAGAGAGAGAGAGAGGGGAACCAGGATAGACAAAGTACCTTGAGCTGGGACTTGAATTAGTGTCACCAGAGGCGCAGCTGTGCTGTATATCAGAAGGGTGCCAGCAAGGCTATTGCTCTGGCAGTAATTAGTACTTTTATTCAGCAAGGAAGCATTAAATTGATCAAAAGTGACAGTACTGTTACAAAAAAACCTTTCTATTTCTCAAGGAATCCTGAAATATTGACACAGTTTCCATAAAAATATTAAGGAAAAAATAGTTTTCAACATTGATAATAAGAAATATTTCTTGAGCACCAAATCAGCATATTAGAATGATTTCTGAAGGATCATGTGACACTGAAGACTGGAGTAATGATGCTGAAAATTCAGTTTTGTTTTCAAAAAGAATTTTTGTGCTACCTATATGGATTCAATTTTTATTGGCTTTTAAAGAGAGACACGCAAATGGGAGTTTTATTTTATAAGGCGCGCTAGTCTGACAGGATGGCTGGACCGATCGCATGCCTGTCAGTCGAAACGGGGCTTCCCATTGTTAAAAATCAGCGTTTAGGTCAGTGTGTTTACATTTCTAAGCTGTTTGATTGGTTCTATAACGTGTTACACCATATTTGTAAAGCAGAGATAATGACGTTTCAGGGGATACCGGGAAATGCTCATAAGTGACGAGAGGAGTTGAGAAGTTCATTTCCAGCGAATTTAGTAAAACCATGTCAAATTTAATTGTTTTTCCACATTATCGGCCCATATTCTTAAAATAGAACGTTGCGACTTCCGACTCATTTCGCCAGATCGGGTCACATTTGATCAAAATACAGTAAAAACATTAATATTGTTAAATATTAATAGAATTTAAAAGGTGCAACAGGTGATTCTCTTATGACGCTTTTTCGAGAGCAGCTGTGTGCGCGCGTTCATGTGTTTTGGAGGGGGTGTGGCTTTGGACAGCGATTTGCAGGGAGGTGGGATCTTATGCTTTCAATGCAAGCTAATGTTAGCATTTCCCAGATCACCTACTGCAATGTAAGTGTTTTCTATATTTATGAAACAAAACCAAAAACTTTAAACTTTCATATCAAGCCTCCAACATGCTTCTGTTGTGTTGTTTTCACCCTCTAATGAGTCTGAGTAATATGCGTTTACAACAAAAATAGCACAGCCGCTAACTGAATTCAGGTATGTATATTTCACGTGCTCATAACTTCATGAAAAATGCACAGATCATAAAAATGGCACATCAATATTTAAAGCAGATTCTCAAGATTAAAATGAATCCAAAATCAATATAATATATTGCGTTGATCACAAGATATTACTCACGAAATGATTTAACATACTTGGCTAAAAACATGTCTCTCATCTCTCCGGGATGCAGTGTATATCCAATGTTCCCGGACCCATCCATGTTCGTTTTCCAACGTGGAATAACACATAATAGATATCATTTTAAAGCTTAGAATCTCATCTTTTTAATTTTGAAAAACTCCTAACGAGTGCTGAGAAGTGCCTCTAAACCGGAGTTTACTGCCCGTTGGCGCCACCTGGCTGCGGAAAAAATGAACAACAATTTTTCAAACTATTCTTTATAATATCACCACGAAATTTGAACCAGATGCAGCTCACATATAGGAGAGCATCACCAAAAAAGAATTTTTTTAGCGATCTTATTGTGTTCCTGAGTTATTCCATGTCAAATAAAAAAAGAAAAATTATTTTTAAAAAAATGATATATATTTTTTGTCTTTTATCAGCTGTTTCTCAGTAAGATAATGTCCAAATGTAATGTAATTTAAATATAAATGTAATTTATATTTTCTTAAATTTTAAAATGTTTTCTATCAAATGATACCTACCTTTTGACTCTCCTTGCTAGAGTTTTGGAGTTATGAGTCTTTACTTTTGTGTGTGTCGCTCGGAAAGAAAAAAAGGGAAAAAAAGAACTCTAAAAAAGCCTTTAGGTCTTAAAGGGTTAATTCAAATAAATACTTTCAAATAATTTGAGCTTCAGCCTGGTTTAATAGCATTTATATATATATATATATATATATATATATATATATATATATATATATATATATATATATATATATATATATATATATATATATGTCTTTGGTCAAATTAAGCTGTAAAATAAATAGTTTATCCCTTTAAATGCAATGGATTTTGAAAGATATCAACAAAAAAAACGGGCAAAAAAACCTTAAAAGCGATTTTCTCAGGTTTTCAATTGGAAAAAGAGGGCAGACGACCATAATTAAAATGGGTATATCTTTAAAACCATTCAAGGTATGACTTTGACTAGGATATCATTTTAAAGCTTATTGTCTCATCTTTCCATTGATACCAAAATCTCAATTTTGAAATTTGGGTCACTGTGACTCATTTTGCTGGATCAGGTCACAAATGATTACAGCCTTGTTGAGAGACATTAACATTTAAAAAAAAAAAAAAACTTGCATGTAAAAATCATATAATTTGACACTCAAATAATTGCTTCTTGCTCCATTTACCTATAGGCAACTTAAAAAGAGATACTGCAGAAATGGAATTTAACTGTGTTAAATTTGTTGAAAAAAAAAAGAAAAAGAAGTAGTTTAACATTTTCTACACATACTTTATAAATATTTTTTGTCTGAAACTGGGCATGTGATTTCCATTTGCCAGAATGCGTTGCATGGAACTTGGGAAATGGGAAAAGTAACTGATGACATGAAGTGTGATATTATGCATTTCAGCAAGCAACACTTGTTTATGTTTATGATCAGATTCGTTTCTGTTATCTTGTTGTTTTATGCTACCATTGACTGTCATTGTGATTGAACTCTTTGATGTCACAAACAAAGACACATAAAGTCAATTTTTCCCATGATGCAACTCTCACTGTTTCAAACAAACCATCAAGCAAGACTTACTTAAATCATTACATCTCGGCAAGAGCTTGAGGGCCCTGTTTACACCTGGTATAAAGATGCGTTTTGATCGATCGGATCACAAGTAGACAAGGGAGACACATTCCCCTTTAAATCTGGTGTTTTAATCCGTCTATTTTGTTCACTTTCATCCACTTCTGTCCTGATACCTTCGAGGATAGGGTCTGTGGGTGGGTAAATGTATGGGTTTTTTCAGATCTTTCGATCTAATGGACGAAATAAGCTCACGCAATTTGAAAATACTGTATGAAAATGACCGGAGATGATGGAAAAAAAAACATACGGAGAGCATCAACTTTCGTTTCTACTCTGATAGCTGCACACCGAAGGAAATCAGGAATGGTAAGAGTCTAAGAGAACATTGTGCATGGTATGGTTTTCATCTTCAAACCAAGAAGAAAAAAAGTTAAAATCCCATCTGGCTAGCGTGCTTCCCATAATGTTTACACATTAGGTCAGTAGGCAGAGAGTAGGCGGTCTTTTTTTTTTTTTGGGCTGTTTGAACACATTCAACCATATGAGCGTCTACACTACTGTAAGAATTGAAAATATCCAAAGATATTTTAAAATGAACAAAGACATTTGCTTTACTGTTTCACACCCCTCTCTCTTGCCAAGGGCCATTTGGGAGGCACAAAGGTAATAGTGATCAAGGCCTGTAGGCCAAGATGTGTGTACATCGGGGGTCTACAAATGGTCACACCTTTAGTACAGTGGGGGGAAGTTTTATCTTCTTATTGGTCAGTTTGAATGTCTCACATTTGAGTTTCAGTCACATGGTCAAGGAAGGGATAAAAGAAGATTTTAACTGTTGCTCTGGGTTTTTTTCTAGGCTCTTCTTCCTTGGATCTCGGGCACTCTCTTGCCCTCCCTCTCTCTCTCTCTCTCTCTCTCTATTTCTCTTTCTCTCTCTCAGGTAACTTTTTTCATACAGGCTGTGTACGTTCAATGGTATATGATTTTATCATCTCATACATCTATTTTATAATTATTTTAAGTGTAACCATAATCAGATATTGTCATTAAACCCTTTCAATTACAAATGATGTGTTAACTAGTTTTGATTTAGTATTAACATTAATATGCTCCCTATTGTAATACAATATTGTCACACTATAGCAACGCTCTCCCACATATTTTGCTATTATAACTGCGCTTATTTCCGTCGTTGGTATAAGTTGCAGTGGGTGGTAATAGACCAGAAATGTACAGTATTCTAACATCTTACTGATGTTTCTTTAGTCGCTCGGCAAACCTTACAGCCTGAACCCCTGTAGGAGTTCCACCCTTACACTACAGAAGCAATCCGGTCAAATGCGTTTTTTACCCCTTTTGGAAGTCAAGCTCAAAATGTTTTCATGTTGTTTTATCCCCATTCATTCACTCAAGCTTTGTTCCCTCCTTCTGCACTATTCCAGGCTTCCTTCCTTGAGGTTTCTTATTCTATTATACTTGTCACTCTCATTTCTTCCTTTTTTAAAATCCCTCAATGTCCATTTAACACCTGTCCTTCCCACTGCTCCCATTCTTCTATATTTATTATGTTCCTGCGCTGCAGACACTACCTGTTGTGGCCTATTCTCTCTCTTTCACCCCCCACCCACTCACACGCACATAGACACTGGCAGGTAGTGCCATGCCTTTTCATTTCCACAAGCAGGTGATTAGATTTACTGTAGTCCTCAGGGACTTGTCCACTGTATTGCTGACTTTAATTCAATCAAACGCAGTTGGAGCCACCTCAATTGTGAAACTGCAGTGCTCCACAGCGCAGCCTGAGGGTGAAATCAACAGCATTTCACCAGAACAAGAGTGCGCACTCATTGTGATTCAAAAAAGGCAGTTTGATCTAGCTTTCTCAAGTGAAATGGGCATTTTTGTGAAACGTTGAGGAGTTATGCTTAACATAGATATGCGTTTGTGCTGATGAAATGATGGAGAACCACATTTTAGCATGGTGAAAAGAAGGCGTTTAATAGTTTATAAGGTGCTTATTGAGACAAGAGTTCAGAGCACTGAGACAAAAACACAGATAAATAGTATAATTTGTGCAACTTGGCTCAGTTTAGCTCATCGAGTTCCCCCTCTGCATAATGTCCCTGGTGGGAGTCTCTTCCACAGATAAACATTCACTGTTCCCTCTCTTACCACAA
Organism: Chanodichthys erythropterus; assembly: GCF_024489055.1. NCBI lineage: Eukaryota > Metazoa > Chordata > Actinopteri > Cypriniformes > Xenocyprididae > Chanodichthys > Chanodichthys erythropterus. The sequence continues at coordinate 25,689,356 of NC_090229.1, forward strand.
GCTCATTTCATTCAGCCAGATAAGTTTGCTTCTATTAAATGCAAACCACAATGGCATGCTTGCGGGGAAGGACATGGGTTTGCCAATAATGAATAAAACCTTTGTAGAGTGCTCAGGGGGCCTGTAATAGTGCGAGAGAGTTACAATTACAGTTAGAGTTATGTGGAATAACACATTATGCAGAAAAGGGTACAATCAAAATAGCATACAAATGTAATACGCATATGAGATACTAAGTACATTATATGCAATACCACCCCATGGTGGTGTAAACAATAATATACACTGAGCGACAGTAAGCTTATCAAAATTAAAGTAGCTGATTGTTTTTTTTTTTCGTAATGTTTTTACTCTTGAAATCAAAGCTGACCCTAT